>NC_069499.1:912983114-913243114 GCF_027579735.1 Bombina bombina
GAGATGAAGGTTATATATGTGCTGTTAAACCACAGTGGTAGTCCTAGTGAGTGTTATATATGGGTCAACTGACTTATTGTCCTCACTAGAAGTAGGATGTTTTAGTGGTAGATTTCAAACCAATCATAGTGAATTTGAATAAAATGTACCTTAAAGCAACAACACCATTTATTATAATGCCAGGGGTGTACAGCTGTTAAATGCTTTTATGTAGAATCGTGCTCTCTTTTTCTTACACAAGAAAAAAAATGACATTTCATTTTCTTTACTTTTTTTGTGAACTGATCATATAACCTCAAGCGTTGATCCTCTTTATTGAGTAAAATAGATTCTGTTTTCTTTTAAGCAATAAATTTAGGCTGCTTCAAAATGTATTGAGACTTTTGTGATACGTGACACTCTACTTATCTGGCTATCTTCAATGACCTTTCTCAAGGTATATTATACAGTAGCCTAGTCTCTGCCTGCAATATTTTTTATTTTATGTTTTTTTGCTCAGTCTCTCTGTTTCCTAGTATAATCACCAGGCTTTCAGACCTCACGCAGTGTCTTGCTAGGAAACACAAATTGCTGTAATAACAATCACAGCTCAGATCAATAGAAATCTGAAAGAGCTGAAGCGGACGGAGAATATATGATCCAGAAATGGAAGAAAAAAAATCTTGTAGTACAGCTTAAATATGACAGTACACATAAAATAAATGCTAATATAGTCTTCTAATATATTGTTTTCAAAGTCACAAGGACTAGAAAATAAAGTTAAACAAATAATAATAAAGAAGTAATTCACTTTCAAAGAAATCCTCAAATTTTTGGGATGTAACCACTTGACACAATGAAGCATATTTATAAAGCTCTGTATGGGTTAATTGACACCCCCTGCTAGCGGCCGATTGGCTGCGAATCTGTAGGGGGCGGTATTGCATCAGCAGTTCACAAGAACTGCTGGTGCAATGATAAATCGCTGCCGGCATTTTTCGATGTGCGGCGGACATGGTTCGCTATAGCTGTAAGTGGAAGAGTCAAGGTTCTAAACTATGGAAAGCACAGCTGGCAAAACTTTCAATGGAGAATACTGTATATGGCAGACTAAAGCCCCATGGCACTATGACATCTACAGGTGTCTTCCATATTCCTCAAATGCTGTTGCTCTGGAGATGTGTCTGAGGTACAATTTGTTCTACAATTGGGTTAACCAATTGTAATATAATCAACCTGAAAATGTATATATTAATGTGACTGAGAAAATCTAGCCAAAAATTTTGATTTGTTTTTGATTGGCCGCGAATCTGCAGGGGGCAGCATTGCACCAGCAGTTCACAAGAACTGCTGGTGCAATGATAAATGCTGAGAGGGTAGGCTGTCAGCATTTATTGATGTGCAGCGGACATAATCTGCTATATCGGATCCTATCCGCTCGCACCATAATAAATAGGCCCCAATCTGTTGAGTTAAACCTTCATTGAAATTAAAAGTACATGAAGGACTTTTCAAATAACTTTTATTATCAAATTTACTTTAGCACACCTAGATAAAGGAGCAGTAATGTACTTCTGTGAGCTAGCTGGGGATCGCGGGCTGCATACCTTTGCCTCTTGTCGTGAGCTCAACAGATGTGGTTAGCTAGCTCCCAGTAGTGCATTGTTGTTCTGAAGATGACTCTATATGCAAGCTATTATGCAATAATAAAAAGTGCTAAAACATCAAACCTGTTTTCTTTTGCACGTCTCTGTCATTTTAATTAAAAGAATATAACATTTGAGTACTTTTTTTTTGCATTCAAGATATGTTTTATAAGGAGCACAACACTAAATGGTAAATTTTAGTTCAAATATTTCAAAAGTATGTTTTACTGAAGCACAGATTTTGATAACAACTGCATGTAGTCTGCCCTATGACCTACCAATCTAAAAACAAAAAAATATGCATATGCCAAGCATTTATAACTTTTTTATCGTATTCGGCCCATATATGTGCTTTTTTTCATTCAAAATGAGGTGCTCCTCAAATAAGACCATACAGGGAGTGCAGAATTATTAGGCAAATGAGTATTTTGACCACATCATCCTCTTTATGCATGTTGTCTTACTCCAAGCTGTATAGGCTCGAAAGCCTACTACCAATTAAGCATATTAGGTGATGTGCATCTCTGTAATGAGAAGGGGTGTGGTCTAATGACATCAACACCCTATATCAGGTGTGCATAATTATTAGGCAACTTCCTTTCCTTTGGCAAAATGGGTCAAAAGAAGGACTTGACAGGCTCAGAAAAGTAAAAAATAGTGAGATATCTTGCAGAGGGATGCAGCACTCTTAAAATTGCAAAGCTTCTGATGCGTGATCATCGAACAATCAAGCGTTTCATTCAAAATAGTCAACAGGGTCGCAAGAAGCGTGTGGAAAAACCAAGGCGCAAAATAACTGCCCATGAACTGACAAAAGTCAAGCGTGCAGCTGCCAAGATGCCACTTGCCACCAGTTTGGCCATATTTCAGAGCTGCAACATCACTGGAGTGCCCAAAAGCACAAGGTGTGCAATACTCAGAGACATGGCCAAGGTAAGAAAGGCTGAAAGACGACCACCACTGAACAAGACACACAAGCTGAAACGTCAAGACTGGGCCAAGAAATATCTCAAGACTGATTTTTCTAAGGTTTTATGGACTGATGAAATGAGAGTGAGTCTTGATGGGCCAGATGGATGGGCCCGTGGCTGGATTGGTAAAGGGCAGAGAGCTCCAGTCCGACTAAGACGCCAGCAAGGTGGAGGTGGAGTTCTGGTTTGGGCTGGTATCATCAAAGATGAGCTTGTGGGGCCTTTTCGGGTTGAGGATGGAGTCAAGCTCAACTCCCAGTCCTACTGCCAGTTTCTGGAAGACACCTTCTTCAAGCAGTGGTACAGGAAGAAGTCTGCATCCTTCAAGAAAAACATGATTTTCATGCAGGACAATGCTCCATCACACGCGTCCAAGTACTCCACAGCGTGGCTGGCAAGAAAGGGTATAAAAGAAGAAAATCTAATGACATGGCCTCCTTGTTCACCTGATCTGAACCCCATTGAGAACCTGTGGTCCATCATCAAATGTGAGATTTACAAGGAGGGAAAACAGTACACCTCTCTGAACAGTGTCTGGGAGGCTGTGGTTGCTGCTGCACGCAATGTTGATGGTGAACAGATCAAAACACTGACAGAATCCATGGATGGCAGGCTTTTGAGTGTCCTTGCAAAGAAAGGTGGCTATATTGGTCACTGATTTGTTTTTGTTTTGTTTTTGAATGTCAGAAATGTATATTTGTGAATGTTGAGATGTTATATTGGTTTCACTGGTAAAAATAAATAATTGAAATGGGTATATATTTGTTTTTTGTTAAGTTGCCTAATAATTATGCACAGTAATAGTCACCTGCACACACAGATATCCCCCTAAAATAGCTATAACTAAAAACAAACTAAAAACTACTTCCAAAACTATTCAGCTTTGATATTAATGAGTTTTTTGGGTTCATTGAGAACATGGTTGTTGTTCAATAATAAAATTAATCCTCAAAAATACAACTTGCCTAATAATTCTGCACTCCCTGTATTTAATACTAATATTAATTACTAAACATACTTATATCCCTAGAACTATTACGTAAACTTAATACTGACCTCAACACCCAAAACACTGAATACATGTTGGAAGTAGGGTACTGTATTGACATGCAGGTTTGATTGGGAATTTTTTTTGATTGTTATATTTTTTTTACCCTATTATTAAAGTATATTAAAATTAGGACAAAAAGAAACAACACTGTAAATTGGCATATAGTTGCCAAAAAGTTTAGATTGGTTATACAACTGATTATAAAGGATTATTGAGGATATGAATCTAAGGTCTGTTAGGTTATAGATTTGGCATTAAGGATTTACTGGGACATGTATCTGATCTAATATCTCGGCATGTAGCTAACACAATATGACCGATTTACTATGCCCCGAATGGTGCCCATTTCCGCTGCTCCTTAACTCGTCCGCAGCTTCTGAGGCTGCGGACATCAATCCGCCCGATCAAATACAATCGGGTTGATTGACACCCCCTGCTAGCGGCGCAAATCTGCAAGGGGCGGCATTGCACAAGCTGTTCACCAGAACTGCTTGTGCAATGTTAAATGCCAACAGCATATGCTGTCGGCATTTAGAGATGCAGGGCGGACATGATTTGCTATAGCGAACAATGTCCGCCCAGGGTATGATAAATCTACCCCAATTAATTTATTGGCATAAAGTATATCTAATTTATTGTCTTTTAGGGTGCACATATGGGGGCTGCTGGAAGCATGCGCATTAGCTGTGTTTTGATTGGCCAGTGAACTGACATAAAAAGGATGCTGCTGTGAGATTTGACCCTTGATTCTTAAAAACGCCGGTAGGAAGACAAAATCATCAGCTAATTTTACTGAGCATTAAATTGTAAAGTAAGTGTCTCTCCTTAAAATAAAGCATAAAAGTGAACTCCCCTAAATGAGAAACAGAGTTAATAAGGCAACAATTGCCTTTAAAATAGTCCCTTAGAGACAATGTTCCCTCTAATTTTTTTTCCACTCTGCGGAGCTGCTTCTGCTCTGAGCAGACATTTTTTACACGACCTGGCGACTGGGCAGTATATATATATATATATATATATATATATATATATATACTGTATAAATAATAAATATCTCAAAGCACCCATAGCCCCAGGACTCTACTCTCCCCCAGATCTCTGCAACTTTCTCTCTCTACTCTCCCCCCAGGTCTCAGCAAATCTTTCTACTCTGTTCTCTGATCTCTATAGATCTCTCCCTTATGACTCTCCCCTCAGGTCTCTATTAATCTCACTCCCTCTAGACCAGGGGTTTTAAAACCTGACCTCAGGTCTCCCTAACAGGACAGATTTTCAGGATTACCTTGGGTTAGAGCAGGTTAATAACCATGTTTACTAATCAGCTGATTATGCTCCACTTTATATATCCTAAAAATCTACCCTGTTAGGGAGGACTGAGGTCAGGTTTGAAAAACTTTACCCTCAAGTCTCTATGGCTTATTCTCTTCCCACAGGTGTCTATGGCTTATTGCAACCACCTCCCAAATAATATGGCAAATTATTTTTCCTCAAACCCCTGTGTTTCTTTGTCTCCTTTCTCTCCCCGTGTCACTATATTTCTCTAAAAAAGTGTATGAGTCCCTATCTCTACTCCCTGTGTCTATCACCTTTTCCCATTTTTATTACAATATGTTTTTACATCACTTTTCTAATCCAAATTTGAGTATCCATCTTTCTCTACACTCTATACCCACCGCATGTAAGACTGCTCTATTCACATCTTTTATTTTTTCTACCCATATCGCATTGTTTCAGCCCCAGACATCTCAGCCTTTTTCCTGCATACCACCAGTTCCTGACACTCTCTGCTCTCACGCGCTCACTATACGTAATACAACGCATCATTATGGACAGTGTAGTTCTGACCTAAAGTGAAGGGAAATGACTTCAGGTGCGTGGCTGCCAGGTTACCTTCGTTTCCACAGATAATGCGCTCAGGAGACCTGCTGCTACTGCTGCTGCCTCTAGCACTTCCTGCTCTGTGTGGAATTCAGTGCGCTAGGCGCTCCAACTCCCTCACTGTCCTGTCATGCACGGCCTGTCTTTTTCTGTGCGCGGACCTACTCAGATCACTGCATGCCCGCGCTGCTGCAAACCTTACAGGGAACATTGCTGATGACACATCTTAAAGAATTTTGTCAGAACAGAGAGCTTTATAAGACTGAGCCCCATATATTGGGGCATACAGCTGATATATGTGTATGACTCATGGCATAAAGATATTAATGGGGTATGCTTTTGATTTGGGGTCTGGTGTTGCCTTAGAGATGGCCTGTAGGAGATGCACAGGGCATGGCTATATACTTAAAAGTCAGTTAAAACTCTTTCAGCTAGATTACGAGTTTTGCGTTATGAGTGAAAAAGCAACGTTATGGCTCTTTTTCACTACCGCTGGTATTACGAGTTTTGCAGGTACAGCTGTACCGCACACTTTTTTCGCCGTAACGCAACGTAACTACCGCAGCTTTCAAAAAGTACTTTTTCAATGGGACTTCCACAGCGCCGGTATTACGAGTTTGCCTGTCCAGCCAAAAAGTGAGCAGTACAGCCTATAACTACAAGATCCATACCGTAAACTGAAAGTCAGTAGTTATGGCTTTTATGTTACAAATCCGTAACATAAAACTCATAACTAAAGTGCTAAAAAGTACACTAACACCCATAAACTTCCTATTAACCCCTAAACCAAGGCCCTCCCACATCGCAAACACTAAAATAAAATTATTAACCCCTAATGTGCCGCTCCCGACATCGCCACCACTATAATAAACATATTAACTCCTAAACCGACGTACTCCCGCATCGCAAACACTAGTTAAAAATTATTAACCTCTAATCTGCTGTCCCTAACATCGCTGCAACCTACATTACTGTTATTAACCCCTAATCTGCTGTCCCTAACATCGCCGCAACTATACTAAAGTTATTCACCCCTAAATCTAACCCTAAGTCTAACCCTAACCCTAACACCCCTAACTTTAATATAATTAAAATAAATCTTAATAAAAGTGACTATCATTAACTAAATAATTCCTATTTAAAACTAAATACTTAGACCTAGATTTGGAGTTTGGCGGTAGCCGTGAAAACCAGCGTTTTTGTGGAGTCACTCAAAATAGGGTCTAACGCTCACTTTTCAGCCGCGACTTTTCCATACCGCAGATCCCCTTACGTCAATTGCGTATCCTATCTTTTCAATGGGATCTTTCTAACTCCGGTATTTAGAGTCGTTTCTGAAGTGAGCGTTAGACATCTAACGACAAAACTCCAGCCGCAGGAAAAAAGTCAGTAGTTAAGAGCTTTCTGGGCTAACGCCGGTTTCTAAAGCTCTTAACTACTGTACTCTAAAGTACACTAACACCCATAAACTACCTATGTACCCCTAAACCGAGGTCCCCCCACATCGCCGACACTTGAATAAACTTTTTTAACCCCTAATCTGCCGACCGCCACCTACGTTATCCTTATGTACCCCTAATCTGCTCCCCCTAACACCGCCGACCCCTGTATTATATTTATTAACCCCTAATCTGCCCCCCACAATGTCGTCGCCACCTGCCTACAATAATTAACCCCTAATCTGCCGACCGCAAAGCGCCGCCACCTACGTTATACTTATGTACCCCTAATCTGCTGCCCCTAACACCGCCGACCCCTATATTATATTTATTAACCCCTAATCTGCCCCCCTCAACGTCGCCTCCACCTGCCTACACTTATTAACCCCTAATCTGCCGAGCGGACCTGAGCGCTACTATAATAAAGTTATTAACCCCTAATCCACCTCACTAACCCTATAATAAATAGTATTAACCCCTAATCTGCCCTCCCTAACATCGCTGACACCTAACTTCAATTATTAACCCCTAATCTGCTGACCGGAGCTCACCGCTATTCTAATAAATGGATTAACCCCTAAAGCTAAGTCTAACCCTAACACTAACACCCCCCCTAACTTAAATATAATTTTATTCTAACGAAATAAATTAACTCTTATTAAATAAATTATTCCTATTTAAAGCTAAATACTTACCTGTAAAATAAATCCTAATATAGCTACAATATAAATTATAATTACATTGTAGCTATTTTAGGATTAATATTTATTTTACAGGCAACTTTGTAATTATTTTAACCAGGTACAATAGCTATTAAATAGTTAAGAACTATTTAATAGTTACCTAGTTAAAATAATTACAAAATTACCTGTAAAATAAATCCTAAGATAGCTACAATATAACTAATAGTTACATTGTAGCTAGCTTAGGTTTTATTTTTATTTCCCAGGTAAGTTTGTATTTATTTTAACTAGGTAGACTAGTTAGTAAATAGTTATTAACTATTTATTTACTAACTACCTAGTTAACATAAATACAAATTTACCTGTAAAATTAAACCTAACCTGTCTTACACTAAAACCTAACCTTACGCTACAATTAAATAAATTACATTAATTAAATACAATTAACTAAATTACAAAAAAACAAACATTAAATTACACAAAATAAAAAACAAATTATCAAATATTAAAACTAATTACACCTAATCTAATAGCCCTATCAAAATAAAAATAAAAAAACCCTAGCCTACAATAAACTACCAATGGCCCTTTGGTACAATAAACTACCAATGGCCCTTTATGGCCCTTGCTTTTTGCAAGGCATTGCCCCAAAGAAATCAGCTCTTTTACCTGTAAAAAAAAATACAAACAACCCCCCAACAGTAAAACCCACCACTCACACAACTAAACCCCCCACATAAAATCCTATCTAAAAATTCCTAAGCTCCCCATTGCCCTGAAAAAAGGCATTTGGATGGGCATTGCCCTTAAAAGGGCATTTAGCTCTTTTTCTGCCCAAACCCAAAGCTAAAAATGAAACCCATCCAATAAACCCTTAAAAAAAACCTAAGGTAAGCGTAAGGTTAGGTTTTAGTGTAAGACAGGTTAGGTTTTATTTTAAATTTTTAAATTTGTATTTATTTTAACTAGGTAGCTAGTAAATAGTTAATAACTATTAACTAACTTGTCTACCTAGTTAAAATAAATACAAATTTGCCTGTGAAATAAAAATAAAACCTAAGCTAGCTACAATGTAACTATTAGTTATATTGTAGCTAGCTTAGGTTTTATTTTATAGGTAAGTATTTAGTTTTAAATAGGAATTAGTTAGGTAATGATAGTAATTTTTATTTAGATTTATTTTAATTATATTAAAGTTAGTGGGTGTTAGGATTAGGATTAGATTTAGGGTTAGGTTTAGGGGTTAATAACTTTAGTATAGTGACGGCGACGTTGGGGGCAGCATATTAGGGGTTAATAAGTGTAATGTAGGTGGAGGCGATGTTAGGGGCGGCAGATTAGGGGTTAATAATTGTAGGTAGGTGGCAGTGATATCGGGGGCAGCAGATTAGGGGTTAATAAGTATAATGTAGGTGTTGGCAATGATGGGGCGGCAGATTAGGGGTGTTTAGACTCGGGGGTTATGTTAGGGTGTTAGGTGTAAACATAACTTTTCTTTCCCCATATCAATCAATTGGGCTGCGTTACTGAGCTTTACGCTCCTTTATTGCCGGTGTTAGACTTTTTTTTAGCTGGCTCTCCCCATTGATGCCTATGGGGAAATCGTGCACGAGCACGTAAAACCAGCTCACAGCAGCGCTGGTATTTGAGTGCGGTATGGAGCTCAATGGAGCTTTACGCTGCAATATTGCCTGCTAAGCAGCGCTATATAGAGGTGAGTGGTAACAATAACTTGTAAGTTAGTACCGAGCCACTCATAACGCAAAACTCGTAATCTAGCCGCTAGACTTTTAAAGAGAGACTTGTATATTGCTTCTAAGCTTTGAAACAAAAATATTCCCATTCTCAGAACCAACAATAATGCTTTTTGTTATTTACAGAGAGAGACACTGTAATTTTCATTTGTAAGCATATAGATGTGCACAAAGGACATATATCACTTTCATGAAGATAAATAAAATGTGAAATTATTAACTTAATATGTTTAGATTAAAAGACAAATTTAAAAAAATAATAGGATTTGAAATTGAAAAATTATAATTATCTTATAAAGCACCGGCCCTTAAGCAGTTGCTGACCCTATATTGTTACCTTGAGGATATGTTAAAGTTTGTAAATATGTCATCCAGAATTCTGTTTCCATTAATCAGCGAACAGAGCAACTTGTTTGTCATATGTCACCCATCTTAATGCTAGATGACTTATAGGTTTCACAGATCATTCAAAACACCAACATTCTATGGTCGTAGTGGTTACTTGCTTTACACTTTTCAAAGTTGTCCCTGTACTTAAGATTTCATACATAAAACTTTAATACCGCTGTCAGCACAGCCCTAAAAGATGTCAAACTGAAACCAACATCAAAGCAAGCGGAATTCTGTTTGTTCGGACCTTACAAAGAATTTCTAGTAAAAGACAATATAGAGTAAATAAGCTTTTATCCAATTAAATCAATAGAAATGGTCAAATATTTATATATTTTTTATATATGTATAATGTTATGGGATTATATTTTATATACATTTTTAGCTTTATTCACACACAGGTACAAAAACATAATGTTTCAACCTAACAACTGTATTTTGTAAAATAATTTACAGTACTGTTTATTGTCACACAGATTAAACGTGGCAAAAATGGTTTCATTTCCAAAGCATCTCTATTTTTCTAATAGTTGTTTATATCCCATCTTGTTGCATCATAGCGTTTCTCTTAGATTTATGATGGGCTAGAGATGGGTTTCCTTTCTGTCAAGGGCTTTTAATCTCCAAAGGAGGCCAGATGATACCACAGAGCTGATGATCAAAGAGGCCAAGTACTTAGGAACAGAAATCAGAGCAGTTTCCCTTTGCACTAAGGTATTGTTTGATATAGGGCCTTAGTTTGTAGTCATGTAACAGAGCACTCTATGTTTATGGAGGATTAAACAGACATAGGTCTAGAATGAGAGTGCAGTCTATCATCTATCTATTATCCATCTATCTATCTATCTATCTATCTATCTATCTAATTATGTTTTTAGGTAAGTGCTGGTTTTGTTCATGTTTAAATTATTATTCACATTTTACCTTGTCTGAGTGTGTGTGTGCTATTGCTAGTGGGTTTTTTTTATAGTGTTTCATAAAGTGGACATAGATAGATAGATGAGTGATTTACTTGAGGGGGCTGGGAATGTTGATAGTTATTGCAATTTGCCATTACAGGTAAATATACATGTATATTGTTAAACACTGAGAAATCCTGTCTTAAAAGTGTCACTTGTTAATTGAATTATATCAATTAGTTCATCCTTTCTTTGCAGAGACTTATGTAAATGTATGCCCAATTCTTTGGGGCATATTTATCAAGCTCCGAATGGAGCTTGATGCTCCGTGTTTCTGGTGAGCCTGCAGGCATGCCAGAAACAGCAGTTATGAAGCAGCGGTCACAAAGACCACTGCTCCATAACCTGTCCGCCTGCTCTGAGCAGGCGGACAGACATCGCCGCAATTCAACCCGATCGGGTTGATTGACACCTCCCTGCTGGAGGCCCATTGGCCGCGAGTCTGCAGGGGGTGGCATTGCACCAGCAGCTCTTGTGAGCTGCTGGTGCAATGCTGAATATGGCGAGCGTATTGCTTGCCGTATGCAGCGAGGTCTGTCGGACCTGATCCGCACTGTCGGATCAGGTCTTACAGACCTTAATAAATAGAGGCCTTTATCTCTGGAGAGAACTTTGTAAACTCATACTCCATCCTTTCAGTTGTCTCTGGAGAGATCTATGTAAACCCATGATCCATCCTCTCAGTTTGGCTCTGGAGAGACTGATGTAAGCTTATGATTCATCCACTCAGTTTGCCTCTCTGGTCTCCATGCCAACGCTTGTCCCCATTGCAATCCATTATGATTTCCTCTACCAGTCTCATCTTCCTTACCCTTTGTCCTACATCTGCTGCACCTCTACCAATATCTCCAATGGCTTCTCCTAGCCTAATATACAAGGCCTTTAGCAACACTGCACCTTTCTATATTTCTGCCCTTCTCTGCAAATACTTCCCAACACACCCACACTGCCCTACCCATGAACTACTTCTCTCCTTATCTCTCATTACCTCCTCACACTCTCATCTGCAAGACGTTTCCAGAACTGCATTTATCATATTGAACTCCTTGCCTCTCTCAATCAGGCTTGGATCTAGTCTCCAAAGCATCTAGCGTTCCTTAAAAACAAATCTGTTCCAGGATGCATACAGTATACTTTATGATGTCTTTCCCTCTCTCTCTCAACTTTAAAATGTAAGCTTATGAGTCCTGTTGAAAGATGGTTTACAGCTTACGACTAGTAACTGTATACTTCATTGTACAGTGATGCACAATATGTTAGTACTAATAATATCATGGCTACTTTGATAAGTCAAGACTTTAGATTACATTTTGTATTCCATGATATTTTTTTTTTATTTCCAATTGTTTATTTTTGTATGCTTTAATTTTAAAGGACATTGAGACAGTAAATTGCATTAAATTGTATTGAGACCCTTGTTGAAATACAATTTGGGCATGTTTCACATGGTACGAGCCCTATATATTATATTGTGGACAGACAAGTTCCCAAGCTGGAATCCAATCCACATATTAACAGTCCAGGATGTTTTCAGTCCACCAAGGCAAGGGCACTGAGCCTAGGGATGGGCGAATGTGTAAATTTTCGAATTTTGAATGTAGAACGAATGTTATTACCGAAATTCGAATTCTAAATCCGAATGTCGATAAGAACGAATATTCTTAAAAATTCGAAAATGGAATGTTATTTACAGTTTTCGAATGTCACTTTCGAATTCAAATGTTTATAATTATATCAAATGTCCACATTTGAAATTTCGAATTTAACATTCTATTTAACAAATACTATTCAGAAGTTCAATAGTTCATGTGGTAGGGCTGGAATCTAATACATTGATACATAATAGATACAAATATATCATTTCAAATGTTTCCATATAGAATATTGCATAATTCGAATATTACATTTAAAGAAAGCATTAGAAATACTATTACAAACATATAAATTCGAATTTTTCGAATTCGAATATAAATTAGAATTTTTCGAATTCGAATATTGCATAATTCGAATATTACATTTAAAGAAAAAGCATTAGAAATACTATTACAATCTAAATTCAAATTTTTCAAATTCGAATACATGTATTGCATAATTCGAATATTACATTTAAAGAAAAAGCATTAGAAATACTATTACAATCTAAATTCAAATTTTTCAAATTCGAATACATGTATTGCATAATTCGAATATTACATTTAATGAAAAAGCATTAGAAATACTATTACAATCTAAATTCGAATTTTTCGAATTCGAATACACGTATTGCATAATTCGAATATTACATTTAAAGAAAAAGCATTAGAAATACTATTACAATCTAAATTCGATTTTTTTTAATTCGAATATTGCATAATTCGAATATTACTTTTAAAGAAAAAGCATTAGAAATACTATTACAATCTAAATTCGAATTTTTCGAATTCGAATACACGTATTGCATAATTCGAATATTACATTTAAAGAAAAAGCATTAGAAATACTATTACAATCTAAATTCGATTTTTTTTAATTCGAATATTGCATAATTCGAATATTACTTTTAAAGAAAAAGCATTAGAAATACTATTACAATCTAAATTCTAATTTTTCGAATTCGAATACACGTATTGCATAATTCGAATATTACATTTAAAGAAAAAGCATTAGAAATACTATTACA
Organism: Bombina bombina; assembly: GCF_027579735.1. Classification (NCBI taxonomy): domain Eukaryota; kingdom Metazoa; phylum Chordata; class Amphibia; order Anura; family Bombinatoridae; genus Bombina; species Bombina bombina. The sequence continues at coordinate 912,996,524 of NC_069499.1, forward strand.
ATCTAAATTCAAATTTTTCGAAAAGAATATTTTCGAATGTAATCGTAAAATTCGAAACCGAACATTCAAAAATCGAATGTTAGAATGTTATGTAAACATTCGAAATTCGATTTGAACGAACGAATGTGTTAAAATTCGTGCCGTTTTTTTCAATGTTGCGAAACATTCTCCCATCCCTAACTGAGCCTTATTAGCTCTTTATGCTGATTTTTTAATGTTTGAGTTTCACATAAACATTATTGTTTTCCTGGTTTAATTAACTATTAAAAATATAGTGCAAATAACAATTTTCAGCTATGACATATGTACACAACAAAAACAATAATAATTGTAATCTTCCTTTATGATTGTAGGCTTTGTTCTTTGAAAATAATGTCATTTATAAAACCCCATCAATTTATATAAAATGTTCATTGCATATTCCATGAAAGAAAGTCCAGGGCAAATAGAATTGAGTGACAGGACAGGACAAACCCTTTATGTGCAGATAGCGAATGTGGTGAAGATGATGATCAAAAGGAGGCTGCTATGAGGAGGTGATATGTAGGAGTTTGAAGCCAATGCTTGTGGTGTCAAAACGTTTGAAGCAAAAAGGCACAATGTGGTGTTTGTTGCTCATAAAGGTGGCAAAAAAATTAAAGTTTAATAGTCCAATTTATTAAACATAATGTTAAAATAACATAAGGCTTAAGCATTAACACAATGTATCATATTTTGTAGATATAAACATTAACCCTTAATGAGCACAGGAAACAGTTAATGCAAGTGATAGCATAAAAGAAGAAGAAGACAGACAAATTTAATCCCTGGAAAAATATAATTTGCATGAAACGTATAGGAACTTCACCCCTCACCTACGCTAACACTGTGGGTGATATACCTTTGTTATTTTAACGTAATGTTTAATAAATCTGACTTTTACACTTTCTTTGGGAGCAACAAATGCCACATTGTGCCTTTTTGCTTCTGAATATGGAGATGACTAGGAAGATAGTCAGGTTGCTCCTCCCTAACTACACAGCTTCTAAACACAACACTTTGGTTATAAAATACCACACATGTGGGGGCCCCTGAACAGTAACCCTTGAGAGATAGGGGCATATTTATCAAGCTCCGTACGGAGCTTGATGCCCCGTGTTGCTTGCCGGAAACAGAAGTTATGAAGCAGCGGTCTAAAGACTGCTGCTCCGTAATCTGTTTGCCTGCTCTGAGGCGGTGGACAGAAATCAACCCAATCGAATACGATCGGGTTGATTGACATCCCCTGCTTGCGGCCGATTGGCCATGAATCTTAACAAAAAAAAAAGCAAATAGCAGACGAAATTGAAAGAATATATTTATTCATGGCAAACGATTTGTCATGAAAAATTTTTTTTGTCTATGTACTCTTCTAGATGTTTTTATGGGGGGAAAAACATTCTTTTTAAGTATTGCATTGAGGGCACTATATGCAAGTCTGGGGAGAAAAAAAAGGTTAGGTGTTTAATTCCAATGATTTACTTTTTGTATACCTTACTACGCATTTCTCGCAAGCAAAATGCATTTTTAAGAGTACAGGATCACAGAGATATAGGGGTGAAGTCACTTCTGCGGATGACATTCACAAAATGAGACAAGTGTATTTACTGAAATGAAATCTTTCTAAATCAGGCTCACTGAGTCGAACTAACTACCTGTATATCCCTCTACATTTTTATTCCTCGTTGGCAGCACCTGTCACATTTGATGGGGAATGCCACAAAGAGATAATGAAATGGAATGCTTGCAAATGCACTAAGGGACAACTTAAATGTCAACTCTTTTGTGAGGCTATTTTTACACTGTAGTTGTTTCTGCTCTGAAAGAAGCCAGGCATGTATTATGCACTTTTTTGCAATTCTTTATGTAAAGTTACAATTTTAAGAATTTTAACAACACAGATTCAGACACAAAAGAGAACACAGGAGTCTATTTGAGATAAGGATTATTTAGCTAATCCCATTTATCCATTGTTTACACAGATAAAAGGTATTAGAGTGCAGTTAGTGATACCTTTTTTTTAACAAAGATAATAGTTTTTTATAGGTGAATTAAAAGATCCACATGTCTAGAGGATAATGATCTAAATTGCTTTTATATGCAATTTAGTCATTCTGGTGCTTTAGGCATAGAATACAAGTGAAGTTTAAAAAATATTTGTGATATTGTACATTAAAGGGACACTGAACCCAATTTTTTTCTATTGTGATTTACTCCTATTATCAAATTCGTTTCATTCTCTTGGTATCTTTATTTGAAATGCAAGAATGTAAGTTTAGATGCCGGCCCATTTTTGGTGAACACACTGTGTTGTTCTTGCTGATTGGTGGGTAAATTCACCTACCAATAAATAAGTGCTTTCCATAGCTCTGAACCAAAAACATAGCTTAGATGCCTTCTTTGGCAAAAAAAGAAAGTAGAGAATGAAGAAAAATTGATAATAGGATTAAATTAGAAAGTTGTTTAAAATTGCATGCTCTATATGAATCACAAAATAAAAAAAATTGGGTTCAGTGTCCCTTTAACATCCCTCTAGAACATTCAATACCACTTCTACTTTTGCACGTATATTAGAAGTCCAAAGTGATTTCTATTGCTCAAGCAATAGTCTAGTGTGCTCTAACATCTGCATTTCAGAAGTGTCCCTTACATAATAGACTTCTATGGGGGCACACAGTAAATTTAATGTCAGATAATGCTTAAACACTATGCAGATGGTTTTCAAGAAATCTGCTCAAGTAGGAAACACAAGCATAAAAAACGTCACACGTGCATACATACACACACACACACATATATACTGTATATATATATATACGCCCTGGCTCCTCATCTCAACTTCTAGATCACTTGGATGCCTGGCTACCTTATTTCCTTTCCTCAGACACCCCTGTCCTCATTTTTGGCGACTTCAACATCCCTCTTGACAAACCCACTGGGGCCTATCTATCAAGCTCCGAAAGCAGTTATGAAGCAGCGGTCACAAAGACTGCTGCTCCATAACCCTGTCCGCCTGCTCTGAACAAATAGTGTATATCGTGTTAAACATAAATTCAAACCTACTGTGAACAAAAAGGCATACCTCATAGTGTTTCGCCAGTGGAATGCATGCCATGCATTCCACTGAAACCCAAAACAATTATAACTATTACATAGTATATACATAGTTAAATTCAAAACAAAAAAAGCGGATTCTTATATACATTGTGTATTGGCTGGGGAATACACTTGTGTAAAACAAGATGCAAGAATAAACAGAGATAGCAATAAGAAAAGAAGCGCAGGCCTCCTCCAGTTTAAAAGTTCATCTTTATTATACAAACTTTAAAATTCCAGCAGCAGGAAACACGAACAGCAGTGAAAGGTCTGACTAGTTTCGGCTATCCGCCGGCGGATACGATTACGGCGGATAGCCGAAACTAGTCAGACCTTTCACTGCTGTTCGTGTTTCCTGCTGCTGGAATTTTAAAGTTTGTATAATAAAGATGAACTTTTAAACTGGAGGAGGCCTGCGCTTCTTTTCTTATTGCTATTTACCTCTGGATTACAAGGAATCCTTTTTGCAGCCTCCATCTACACTGTCCCCGTTCCTGCCTACTTCGAGTATACAGCTTGGGAGCGGAATCGGCACAGAAAAACAGAGACAGCTTCAGCTGAGAGGTTCAGCGAATGGGTTCGCAGATCCACACACCCCCCCAAGTTGACGTCACACTTTGGCGCCAGGACGCACGGAGCTAGAGGAACATCGGCGAGTTTGCACGCTGTGTATATGGTCTCTACCACTGGTTCCTGGTGCAGCTTTTGGGCGTTCAACAGCTTTGGTGATCGTGGATAATGGCAGAAGGGTGAGTTAACAGTTACACCCTATTCCGCGATAGTGGATGCCTTATTTCTATTACTATGGGGAGTTTGTGTGTGCTGATTACTGCAAGGTACCGCCAATAATTGATTGAACTGGTTCTATTTCTGTTTGAACTGTGTTGATACTGGATTGCCTTGTTTTGTTATGTGCAGGAAATCAAAGAGCCACATTGGGATACACTAGACACAGCCAGGGAATATTTTCTTTGTCAATAAACAGAGATGTTAAATTTATGACGCTTCACCCAAAAGCTGTTACCATCTTAATAGGTTACTATGGTAACGATATAAACAAATGCATGTTAGCAGTTGCTAATAAGAATCAATGCTGCTTAGTGGTAAATCTACATATTTAGTGCAAATTTAAATGTGTAGGTTTAGTACAACATCTCATATACTGTATGTACTTAATTGTACTAAAATGTATTATTAACTTAAACATTATGTGTAACAATATTATATAAAGGAAACATGTAATAAATAAACTGGCTTGAGTACTACTTGATGTAAGGTCCAACACGTTATATATCATGTGTATAAACGTTAATAATATCAAATATTAATGACTAATTTCCAGATGTGAACAAATCTATGTTCCAAAAAAAAGGGAGATTACTCCTAACATCATTTATAGTGCACTAAGGAAAAATAGTGCTATGCATCTTCATACACACTATATTCATAGCAGTCATTGGACTGCCACAAATACACGTATTACAAACTATACATATATAGAACAGTAACTGAACTGTAAATCCCAGAATCCAACTTCAATGTCTCAAATCAATTACAGTGATGTCCTGTGGGCTTAACTCTAGGGGACACCGTTATAAACGGGTGACAAATTGTCATCAATGAGTTCAAAGAGTCGGGGCACCGACTGGGTCTATAAATAAACCCACATATACATATATATATACACATATACACATGAATATATATATATTCTGTATATACATACACACACACATATATATATATATATATATATATATATATATATATATATATATATATATATATATATATATATATATATACAGTATATACATACACATACATACACACACACATGTATATAACATCTTGATGGCGTGCGTTCCAGCTACGAATTTTGCATGTTTGATTTAATTGTTTGCACCAGGTTTGGATCAATTGATTTTGTTTCAGTGTATACACTATATAAGAGTGTTGTTTGGCACATTATTGTTATTCTGAAAAAAGGGGATATATCAGTCCCCAAAACGTCAATTAAACTTTGACTTATTGATATTCTAAAGTCCTGTGAGTGCATTTCTTTTGGTTTCTATGATCTACATATCTGCACCTAGGTAGCTGACCCAGGAGGGTGGAATTACTTTTTGGAATGTGTGTATGGTATACAAGTGAAGAACCCCCAGTTCATTTTACCTTATTTTTCCTTTCTCTGTGAACTTTCTAACAGAACATTTTTTCCATCTGCACCCAAGTAGGGGATTTTCTTTGGGACTATTCAGTCCTTTGCATTGAAACTATACATTATGGGACCTAGTTATCAACGAGTCTACTTTACCTGCCTTCGCCGGTTCAATACGCCCGCCTAAGCTCGCCTACCATCGCCGCCGCGGACCGGAAAAATTTCGCCAAAGTTATCAATAAAGCTGTCAAAAAGCCGCGCACCAAGTACGGGGTGATGAGCAGCGGACTGTGATAGTTATCACTCATCCGATCTCGGCTTTTTACAGCTTTATTGCTAGCCTGTCACTAAGCACCCACACTAACTACACTGTTCTACCCCCTATACCGGCGCGCCCCGGAGCCCCCCGCAACTCAATAAAGTTATTAACCCCTAAACCGCCGCTCCTAGACCCCGCCGCAACTCTTATAAATGTATTAACCCCTAAACTGCCGCTCCCGGACACCGCCGCCACCTACATTACACCTAGTAACCCCTATCCTGCCCCCCTATACCATCGCCACCTATAATAAAGTTATTAACCCCTATCCTGCCCCCCCCTACACCGCCGCCACTGTAATAAAATTATTAACCCCTAAACCTAAGTCTAACCCTAACCCTAAAACCCCCCTAACTTAAATATTAATTAAATAAATCTAAATAATATTTCTCTTATTAACTAAATTAATCCTATTTAAAACGAAATACTTACCTTTAAAATAAACCCTAATATAGCTACAATATAAATAATAATTATATTGTAGCTATCTTAGGATTTATTTTTATTTTACAGGCATCTTTCAATTTATTTTAACTAGGTACAATAGCTATTAAATAGTTATTAACTATTTAATAGCTACCTAGCTAAAATAAAGAGAAATTTACCTGTAAAATAAAAACTAACCTAAATTACAATTACACCTAACACTACACTATACTTAAATAAATTATTCCTATTTAAAACTAAATACTTACCTGTTAAATAAACCCTAAGATAGCTACAATATAATTAATAATTACATTGTAGCTATTTTAGGATTTATATTTATTTTACAGGTAACTTGGTATTTATTTTAGCTAGTTAGAATAGTTATTAAATAGTTATTAACTATTTAATAACTACCTAGCTAAAAGAAATACAAAATTACCTGTAAAATAAATCCTAACAAATCCTAACCTAAGTTACAATTAAACCTAACACTACACTATCATTAAATTAATTAATTAAATTACCTACAAATAACTACAATTAAATACAATTACATAAACTAACTAAAGTACAAAAAATAAAAAAAAAGCTAAGTTACAAAAAATAAAAAAAATAAGTTACAAACATTTTAAAAATATTACAACAATTTTAAGCTACTTACACCTAATCTAAGCCCCCTAATAAAATAACAATGCCCCCCAAAATAAAAAAATGCCCTACCCTATTCTAAATTAAAAAAGTTCAAAGCTCTTTTACCTTACCAGCCCTTAAAAGGACCTTTTGTGGGGCATGCCCCAAATAATTCAGCTCTTTTGCCTGTAAAAGAAAAATACAACCCCCCCCCAACATTAAAACCAACCACCCACATACCCCTAATCTAACGCAGACCCCCCTTTAAAAAAACCTAACACTACCCCACTGAAGATCATCCTACCTTTAGTCGTCTTCAGCCAGCCAACCATCAATGGAACCGAAGAAGAGATCCGGAGCGGCAGAAGTCATCATCCAAGGGGCGCTGAAGAAATCTTCCATCCGATGAAGTCATCATCCAGGCGGCGCTGAAGAATTCTTCCATCCGGGCGATGTCATCTTCCAAGCGGCATCTTCAATCTTCATCCATCCGGAGCAGAGCCATCTTCAGATGAGCCGACGCGGAGCCATCCTCTTCTTCCCGACGACTACCGACGAATGGATATTCCTTTAAGGAACGTCATCCAAGATGGCGTCCCTTCAATTCCGATTGGCTGATAGAATGCGAGCTCAATCTGATTGGCTGATTGGATCAGCCAATCGGATTGAACTTGAATCTGATTGGCTGATTTAATCAGCCAATCAGATTTTTCCTACCTTAATTCCAATCGGAATTGAAGGGATGCCATCTTGGATGACGTCCCTTAAAGGAATATCCATTCGTCGGTAGTCGTCGGGAAGAAGAGGATGGCTCAGCGTCGGCTCGTCTAAAGATAGCTCCGCTCCGCTCCGGATGGATGAAGATTGAAGACGCCGCTTGGAAGATGACATCGCCCGGATGGAAGAATTCTTCAGCGCCGCCTGGATGATGACTTCATCGGATGGAAGATTTCTTCAGCGCCCCTTGAATGATGACTTCTGCCGCTACGGATCTCCTCTTCGGTTCCATCGATGGTCGGCTGGCTGAAGACGACTAAAGGTAGGATGATCTTCAGGGCGGTAGTGTTAGTTTTTTTTTTAAGGGGGGTTTGGGTTAGATTAGGGGTATGTGGGTGGTGGGTTTTAATGTTGGGGGGGTTGTATTTTTCTTTTACAGGCAAAAGAGCTGAATTATTTGGGGCATGCCCCGCAAAAGGCCCTTTTAAGGGCTGGTAAAGTAAAAGAGCTTTGAACTTTTTAATTTAGAATAGGGTAGGGATTTTTTTTTATTTTGGGGGGCTTTGTTATTTTATTAGGGGGCTTAGATTAGGTGTAAGTAGCTTAAAATTGTTTTAATATTTTTTAAATGTTTGTAAGTTATTTTTTTTATTTTTTGTAACTTAGCTTTTTTTATTTTTTGTACTTTAGTTAGTTTATGTAATTGTATTTAATTGTAGTTATTTGTAGGTAATTTATTTAATTAATTTAATGATAGTGTAGTGTTAGGTTTAATTGCAACTTAGGTTAGGATTTATTTTACAGGTAATTTTGTATTTCTTTTAGCTAGGTAGTTATTAAATAGTTAATAACTATTTAATAACTATTCTAACTAGCTAAAATAAATACCAAGTTACCTGTAAAATAAATATAAATCCTAAAATAGCTACAATGTAATTATTAATTATATTGTAACTATCTTAGGGTTTATTTTACAGGTACGTATTTAGTTTTAAATAGGAATAATTTATTTAAGTATAGTGAAGTGTTAGGTGTAATTGTAACTTAGGTTAGTTTTTATTTTACAAGTAAATTTCTCTTTATTTTAGCTAGGTAGCTATTAAATAGTTAATAACTATTTAATAGCTATTGTACCTAGTTAAAATAAATTGAAATTTGCCTGTAAAATAAAAATAAATCCTAAGATAGCTACAATGTAATTATTATTTATATTGTAGCTTTATTAGGGTTTATTTTAAAGGTAAGTATTTAGTTTTAAATAGGATTAATTTAGTTAATAAGAGAAATATTATTTAGATTTATTTAATTAATATTTAAGTTAGGGGGTGTTAGGGTTAGACTTAGGTTTAGGGGTTTATAATTTTATTACAGTGGCGGCGGTGTAGTGGGGGGCAGGATAGGGTTTAATACATTTATTATAGCTGGCGACGGTATAGGGGGGGCAGGATAGGGGTTAATAGGTATCATGTAGGTGGCGGCGGGGTCTGGGAGCGGCGGTTTAGGGGTTAATACATATATTATAGTTGCAGCGGGGACCGGGAGCGGCGGTTTAGGGGTTAAAATATTTAGTATAGCTTGCGGTGGGCTCCAGGAGCGGCGGTTTAGGGGTTAATCAGTTTATTAGAGTGGCGGTGGGCTCCGGGAGCGGCGGTTTAGGGGTTAACATATTTATTATAGTGGCGGTGGGCTCCGGGAGCGGCGGTTTAGGGGTTAATCAGTTTATTATAGTTTCGGTGGGCTCCGGGAGCGGCAGTTTAGGGGGTAATAACTTTATTTCGTTGCGGCGGTGTAGGGGGGCAGATTAGGGGTGTTCAGGCGGATTGAAAACCAGGTACGCTGGGCCGGAAAAGTGCTGAGCGTACCTGCTAGTTTTTTGATAACTAGCAAAAGTAGTCAGATTGTGCCGCACTTGTGTGCAGAACATCTGTAGTGACGTAATAATCGATCTGTGTCGGACTGAGTCCGGCGGATCGAAGCTTACGTCACTAAATTCTACTTTTGCCGGTATCTAGGGCTTGATAACTAAGGCGAATCAGCCTCGCCACAAATACACTGCGGAATTCCAGCGTATTTGAGGTTGACGGCTTGATAACTAGGCCCCTATGAGTCAACCTTTGGAACTGCCTAAACAACTACTACAAGACCCCTCCATCTGTGAGGATCCAGATATCCAAGCACAATGAGCCCAGGCGGGGATAGTGTCTTATTCTGAAGAGGATGCTGTGAGGATCTTATTTGCACCAATACAGAGAGCCACTGGTGAGACCCCTGCTAATCTTTATGTTTAATTATTGAAGCTTAAAAAAAGAGAAACAGAATTGTCACTACATGGTAGTTATTTGTCTGAATATTACCATACTAGCCATATACTTAGAGGTTTCATGATTCGTAACACACCTATCATAGGAAGGGACAACCCTGATTTAAGGAGGAAGTGGTGCAATATTCTAAATAAGTGTTCTTTAGACCTGATCCTCTTTGTTATTGAAGAAGTAACTGACCTTTTAGCCAAAATTAGAACTGAAATCCAAGTATTTGAGGGTCTACATAAAAATACTCCAATATTTGACACTAATGAGAACTGGCTCAATAAATTGAGCCAACAGGTCGATAAATATAAGAGCGATGTAACAGCCTTTAAAAATAAGAAAATTGACACTGTGAGTACTGATTATGAGAAGTGGAGAGTATATAAGTGGCTAAATACCTCACAACATAATCAGTTCAGAAAAAGACAGTGTCAACACAGAGTAAGATTAGACACTGTCAATACCAGTGGTGCTGTATCCTCTGATAGTGACAGAGACCGCTCCTCCCACACTGAATCTTTCTCCTCCCCACAAAACATTGTTTAGAGCATACTACAACAGTCACAAGGTCAATAGAGATCAACTATTTTTTTTAGGGGTGATCACCCAGTCCAGAGGGGGAGGAAAAACAGGCCAAACATCAGGAGGGCGAAATTTAAGACACAGGCCCCCCCGCAGGGGACGGTAGAAAATATCATCATCAATTTGAGTTCTCATGTTCTGACTCTGCTGAAGAAAAATGACTTAACAAAGGGCTATGTTTTGTGTCCAGTCACGGGATTACAGAACTAGACCTCAAATTAGATATACACCAGCTCCAGAGATTACTCAAAATAAAGGAACACTTTCAATACCACACTCCCACAACTGACAACATACAAAACAGGTGCAAAAAAACGAAGCACATTTGAGCCAACTAACTGCAACCCTAGCACTAAAACGTTCATTAGACTAATTTCACAAGAAATGGAATCTGAATAAAAGTACAATAAAGGGAGAAACAATTTGACTAGAGACAAACACCTAGGTATTAAAACATTACAAACAGGCCCACCTTGATAATCAGACCAGCTTATAATGGCAGGGCGATTTTCCCTTTGAATTATGCAAATTACAGAGATGACATTGTACAACAACTTGCAGATCAAAACACATACAAAAAGTTAATGTTTGATCCCACATTGTCCTACAAATGGGGATTGGATGAGTTAATCCATTTGGGTTTCGGACATGGTTACATCAATGAACAGATCAAAGATTTTTGTATTACAGATTTTCCCATTACACCCATTCTGTATACAATACAAAAAATACATAAAACACAACATAACCCCCCTGGCCGACCTATTGTTTCGGCCAGAGGGTCCATACTACAACCAGTGGCTCAGTACATCAACTCCTTACTGCAACCCATGGTGAGACAGACTAAATCCTTTCTTTTGGACACTCAAGAGCTTATTAAATTATTGAGAGGGATACAAATCTCAGAAGGTGACTTATTGGTCACCTTAGATGTAAACAACTTATATACTATTATCCCACATAATGAAGGACTAAAAACAGCAGTTAAAACACACCTTCTTCAGTACAGAGAATACACAAGACCTCTGGTAGAATATTTGTTATCCTTAATTGAAATTTGTTTGAAAAATAACTATTTCAAATTTGAAGAAAGATATTATGTACAGACCCCTGGGACGGCCATGGGCTCTATGCTTATGCAAACACATGTATGTCCTCTTTTGAGAACCAATATCTGTGGGCTACAAATGAACCGTCGATTATCTTCTACCAAAGATATATCAATGACATCGTCCTTATAGGGAGGGGTAGTCGAGAATCATTAGAAAATGGGTTTATAAAATTTAACAGCACTCACACCACAGTACGTTTTAAGATCAATATTGAGGAACGATACATTAATTTCCTAGATTTATCCATCTTTATTTCACGGAATTCATTAGATACCACACTATACAATAAAGCCAACAGACCGCAACTCCCTTCTAAAAGCTGAGAGTTGCCACCCGCATTCATTAATTAAAGGAATTGTCAAGTCACAGATGATAAGGGCACTGAGAAATAATTCACACTCTGAAGCAGGGGTCTCCCAGTTACATGAAGTTAGAGATAGATTTCTCCAGAGAGGAAATAGACCCCAGATGGTAGATAATATGATGGAAGAAGTTCAAGGTCACTGTCAAAGGGACTTGATACATAGAAATAGAGAAAGGGAGGTCACTGAAAAGAAAGTAATCATGATCACCACCTTTGCACCTAATACCACCCAAACGGGAAGCATACTGAGGAAACACTGGTCCCTTCTAACCTCGGACCCTATGTTATCATGTATCAAAGACACCACACCTATGGTGGGCTATAGATAAGGTACCAACTTAAGAGTCCTTTTAGTCAAGATGGAAGTCTGGTTAGCAACACACAAAGAGGACCGATATTAAAGGATGCTACAAATGTTTAGGATGTGTAACTTGCAACATTCTCATTTGCCGATTTTCCCTTTACTATGTGATGCAGGGTACCATGGAAGAAAGAATGGCAAACCATAAATTGGTCATTAGGCAGGCTCTGGACAAAGGCTATTCTGATCAATCTGTGGCACGCCACTGTGCTGAGAGGGGCCATTCGGTATCCTCTATAAGAACTATTCTCATTGATCATGTTTTAAAATTGGACAGTGGTGGGGACAGAGAAAAAATCCTCTTGAGAAGAGAAGCGGAATGGATGTACAGATTGGGGACCATCCACCCTGTGGACTTAACTCCACACATGATTTCAAGGCAATAATATAGGAGATAACACCTGTCACAGACCAAGGGTGCGGTGTCTCTGTTCGAGTGGAGACAGTGGTTATCAGGTCTGCATCAAACCTTTTGGTTTGCATGCTCTCCTGGTACATCACTGGTGCCTGAGGTGCTTGCTGGGATCGTCTCTCTGATCCTGCACACACCTTGACATACCTCTCTACAGTTTCACAGATCACTCATGATATTTGGTTCCCTATTGGGCCTTCAGTATATGTATGTATTTTTGCATATATATTGTTAAGCATGATATGGCACACATCATAGTATGTTATTACTAATCTGTTTCCAAAGGAATGAAGTCTAAGATGCAAAGTTCCAAAGATATTTGTTCTGTTGATTTTAACTGTTCAAGACCTTTGTAGATATTGTATATATTATTCAGGGTATTTAATTAATTTGTAACCACTCTGATATACAATGTTTATATCTAGTATCACATACACTTGTTGATAAGTTCTAGATTTAAACGATTTGATGAAGGTACATCGGAGTATTGGGCACACTTAACTCGCTGAGGATGAGGCACTAATAAACAAAGATATTCGGGTTCTTTACCACATCACTGGACCTGTAACTAACCGCACATCTTTTAGTCCCTCAGGCCAGAATTCCTTTCTCACAGGATTCTTGTGAACCCACAATGTGCCAATATTTAAAACATGTACACATGGCATAACACATATTATTCCATTATGTATAAATGTTTGGGACATGAGGCTCTCATAGCACTGTCATGTGTACAGGCATTTGCATTTGACAGCATCTGCGGTTACCATGGCAACCAATAATCCTTAAGCCCAGCTCACGGTGAATTTCGCCACACACTGCATTTATTGAAATTTGAAGAAATACACATTAGAATGTATCCACACTACATGTGTGGTTATGTCTGTGACGTTTATTTATTTGTTTCTTGATGTATACTCACTTTGTATATAACGTCTTGATATAGTTTTTATGTAAGTCCGAAACGGGAAGTGAGGTCACTTTCGGTTCTGTGGAATGCATGCCCTGCGTTCCAGCTACATATTCTGCATGTTTAATTGTTCACACCAGGTTTGGATCAATTGATTTTGTTTCATTGTATACACTATATACAGTAAGAGTGTTGTTTGGCACATTATTGTTATACTGTAGAAGGGGATATATCAATCCCCGAAACGTCAATAAACTTTGACTTGCCTGGCACAAAACTAATAAGGCCATATAAGAAAAATTAGTGAGAATACCACCAACGAATGCATTTAAACATAACATTTAATATAATAGCACATATATAAATGCTTATCAAGAACATCCCAATATAAACATCAAAATATTTCTGAATATAAGCCACCTAAGCGGTATAAAAGAAACACAGTCACAGCAGAAAAAATGAGGGTACCCTCAAGTGAAAAAATAAATATAAATATATATATATATATATATATATATATATATATATGGAGCTCCCTATAGATGAATAGCATCCATTCACCGGTATCAGGTTAAATAAAACCACAAAGCAGTTCCAATGCAGTATACTCCACATCCACAGGAATCGAGGAGAGTCCTTAATGCAGCTGAAACCCCAGTTAGTATGCAAGCAGAGAAGCGGTTAAAGCAGTCTCCCCCAAAGACTATTTATTCAGTCTGTTGTTAAGCAGAGGTTAGGTGTAGGCAGGGTAGGTTGTCAAACACATAATACTCTCACTGTAGCTAGGGCTCAGTATGTGACTCACCTTACCCTCCTGATGTCATCCCATCTATCTCCGATGTAAATTTTGCCGTGGGGGGCAGGTTGCTAAATAACCCTTGTGCTTACCAAAAGAACACCATATGGGTAATGAATGCTGCAATAGCTGGTCCTCTGTGATATCACCTGGGTCCGACGTATGCAGGTTACCGGTATCTGCTGTGAGAAAGTGTAGCTGCCTTGCTACGCACGTTTCACCCCTAAAGTCACAGGGCTTCTTCTGGCTGAGTTTGATGGCGTCACTACAGATCGACGCCCTTTTTGATCAATTAGACTCCGCCTTCTTTTGCCGGGTGAAATTGAAGAATCCAGCATCAATTTTGAAAACATTTTATATGCAAAAATATATATACATTGTACCGCTTAGTGGCTATGCGTGGCTTATCAGAATTTAACCATTTATGGTGTAGAAAATAATCAACATTTTAAACTTTTATATATTTTCACACACACACACATATATATATATATATATATATATATATTAAATTTAGGGGGCGTGAGAGAGTAGGTAATATTGCTAATTTGCTTTGAATGGTGCCACCCTTATAGTAAATATAAAATATATAGTCAAGATAGAAAAAATACCAGGGTATATGAACCCTGGTATTTTTTCTATCTTGACTATATATTTTATATATATATATATATATATACATACACAAACACACATATATATATATATATATATATATATATATATATTCTGTATATACATACACACATATATATTCTGTATATACATACACACACACATATATATATATATATATATATATATACACTGTATATGTATATATATATATATATATATATATATATATATATATATATATATACATATATACACACACACACATACATACACACATACATATTTGGCCTCTTACAATGTTAATTTTTTCATATACCATATCCTTTTAATCCTGGCACAATTTTTTTTTTACATTAATAAAAAAAAAAAATCTAAGTATTAATTCTAAATATAATGTAAAGAGAAAGAAAATTCAAAATTAAATTTCATGATTCGGATAAAGCATTTGTTTCTTGTCATGGGCTCACCAGCTGTGTTTAACTAGCACCTAATAGTGCATTGCTGCTCTGGCACTGATTGGGGGTCAATCACAATCCTTTAGAAAATAATATCACATAATTTATCTGCCAATATCTCCATAGACTTTAATGATGTTTTTCTAAAAGATTGTGGTAGATCCTTATGTATTTAATCCCTGTGCAGGAGTCAAACCCATTAGAGTCAATTGCAATCTTTCTGATCCATGTTTTTTTAAGTTCTGAGTGATCACAATAATAATAATATTACCGTAGTGGGAGAAGTTCAGATCGGATCCAAGCAAATAGCAGGAAAATCCTCATATAATGCTTGCACAGCAATGGCTTCTGCAATCATAATGTTCCTGACCACGGGTTCAGCATCAAAAAGGTTACACAAAAGGAGTTAATAAAGTGTGAAACTGTAATTTTCAACATATTTCACAGTATCCCAAGGAAAATTTGGTACTGTAAGGTAGCACAGTCACCTGCAACAAAATGAAGGGCCTGGGCCACCTAGTGGTAATGAAAATCCCTGTGTGTGAGTTGTTGCAACTATGTTGCAAGATGAGAGATGGGGTATATTACTCACCAGATTTAAGGCCAGGGAGACAGGTTCAGCCTCTTTCTTCTTGGATCTTCTACAACAAAATTACCTGTTTTTCTGCGTGATGCCATGCAATGTTCCAAGAGGACGCATGTGTTGCCCAAAATCTTCAGCAACTCTGCTCCTCCCCGTTGGGTTATGGGGCACCAGTGCAGAAAGAGATGTGTTACTGATGAGGTTTTCCCCCTTCACCCTCTGCTCTGGGGCTCCCTTTCCCTGGATTGGCCTTCCTTACCTCAATCTCCATACCCTACTTCTTTGATCCGGCTCCAGCTCCCCCTTTGTCATGCCCAGGGGCTTCAGGGCCTTTTTCTTTCTCTCCTGACACGGGGCCAGTGTTAGATCTTAATGGGGTGCAACAGGGGCCCTTGGGCGATTGTCCGGCTGTAGCAGCAGGTGCAGGGGTTAGGGACTTAGAGCAGACCTTAGCAGTTGAAGTAGGGGCCCTTACCTCATATTGTCTATCGGTAGATGCGGTGTTATTGGTTGTAGGCCTCTTCTGATGTGGGGTCTTTTGCGGCGGTGGATCCATTCTCACGGGCAGTAGCGGCTCCTGGAGGTTTAGTGGCAGCGTCCTTCAGGCCCTCTCTACTTGTGCTCCATTAGGCCGCAATATCGTGCTTATTTCCTCAGCTTTCAGTCTCGGGTTCCAAGTTCCCCGCGGCTGACATCACTTCTTGTTGTGATGCACAGGGAGCTTCAGGGAGCTACGGGACCGGCGGAGAAGGGCATACCAGGGCAGAAGAGGAGGAGCAGCAGCAGCCAAAGACGAGTGGAGAGTGCCAAGGCACAGCAGCCCAGCTGCGTGAAACTCTGCAAAAGTTGTTAGAGGTGCAAAGGTGGTACTGAGGAGAAAGGCAGTTCAGGTGGCTGAGTGAATGTCTTCTTCTTTAAGTTTTAGTTATCAATCTGGGCAGCATGTGCAGGATGTTGGAAATAAGCAGGGGGCACTTCATAAGCCTTCTGGAATTTCAGACTTCACCATTCAGGGTAGTTCTTTACAGGTATTAGGCCAGGGCAGGCATGCAGGAAATAGGGCAGCTGGAGTCAGTGGCACTATTAAGGGGTTAATGCTTCTGGATGATGATAACTGCCTAATGCGTTTAGATGCATTGTTTCCACATAACCATTAAAATCAATTCCTCGTGTGTGCAATTAGTTATTTCATTTTTAGTAATATACATTTTTTTAAACATCCAAGCACTTAATTGCAACCATAGGCTACAACCTATTGTGTGCCATTGAAACAGGTCAAATTCTCCATTAAAAAAAAAATGAAACCCACTGGCAAAAAAAAAAACCTGAAAAAGATTAAAAAAAACAAAACAAATATTTCTGAATAAATTGCAATTATCTTAAATTTTAAACCTAAGAAAAACTTTGAAAGATACTTTGCACCCTCTTTTAATGAATTGGAATAGAACATGTTTTAAGTTTGGATATTCCATTTGTATTTTATTTTTTCTTTATAAACTACAAGATGGTGAGCCTTCTGGAGAGAAATGATTCAGAATTTTTTGTTATACACACTAGAAAAATTATATTTAAGAATTTCAAATTTTCTTTACTCATGTTTGCAGGAATGCTAAAAAAAAGTTAGGGTTTAAGTTGGTAATACATGAAGAAATAGAAACATATATAATTTCCATGCATGTATGAAAAAACTTGCATTTCTGGATCCTGCTTCTTGCCTACTCAATTTAGCAAGGGAACAGGCAAGAGGCAGGATCGAGAAAACAGGCCAAGTCCATAAAAGGAAGCAGAGGGTCAGATCAGGAGCACAAATGCCAAGATCATTGTTGTCAATGAACCACCAAGAGCCAAATAGCACTTTCACAGGTCATTTAAAACTTCCTATGCCACACTTTTGGAACATTTTCTGCCATTAGGGTCACTATTAGCACTGTCCTCAATGCAGATCTCCCTGCCTGCATTGGGCTAGATTACAAGTGGATTGCTAACTGTGTTGTGCAAAAAGGGGGTTATCATGGAAATTTGCGCACATCAGAAGTAGCATGGTATAACGAGTGTGCAATTTAATTTGACATGCGACGGGATAGCGCTAAATCAGAGCTCTGGTTAACTGTTACGCGAGATTGAAAAGTTGAACAAAAAACATCAAAAATATATTATAAAGTACAGTTACAATCATAATAACATTATCTGATAATAATTTTCTTTCATGTAATTGGCAAGAGTCCATGTGCTAGTGACGTATGGGATATACAATCCTACCAGGAGGGCAAAGTTTCCCAAACCTCAAAATGCTTATAAATACACCCCTCACCACACCCACAATTCAGTTTTACAAACTTTGCCTCCTATGGAAGTGGTGAAGTAAGTTTGTGCTAAGATTTCTACGTTGATATGCTCTTCTCAACATTTTGAAGCCCAATTCCTCTCAGAGTACAGTAAATGTCAGAGGGATGTGAAGGGAGTATCACCTATTGAATGCAATGGTTTTCCTCATGGGGATCTATTTCATAGGTTCTCTGTTAACGGTCGTAGAGATTCATTTCCTACCTCCCTTTTCAGATCGACGATATACTCTCATATTCCATTACCTCTTCTGATAACCGTTTCAGTACTGGTTTGGCTATCTGCTATATGTGGATTGGTGTCTTTTGGTAAGTATGTTTTCATTACTTATGACACTCTCAACTGTGGTTTAGCACTTTATGTATGTTCTAAATATATGTATTGTACTTATATTTTCCATGATTCAGGTTTTCAGTATATTTCCTTTTGCAGACTGTCAGTTTCATATCTGAGAAATGTTTTTTTTTATGAAAAATGTATTTCTTACCTGGGGTATAGTCTTTTTTCTAATTGACTGTCTTTTAAATTCGCGGGCAGAATTAGGCTCGCAAAATGCCAGAGTTTATTGCGTCATTCTTGGCACGAGATATTTTTGGCGCAAAGTTACGTTTGTTGATGCAAATTCGTCATTTCCGGCGTCTTAGTTGACGCCGAGTCCTTTCACAAGGTTGTGTCATCTATGACGCGAGTGTGTCGTTTCCGGTGCCCAAAAATATTTTTCTGTTTGTTGTGCGTCATACTTGGCGCCAAATATTTTCATTATTTAAGACCCCATTTCTATTTGCTTCCTGCCTTTTTTTTATGTCAGTGGGCTATGCTGTTTGCATTTTTTCCCATTCCTGAAACTGCCATATAAGGAAATTGATAATTTTGCTTTATATGTTGTTTTTTTCTCTTACATTTGCAAGATGTCTCAATCTGATCCTGTCTCAGAAATCACTGATGGAACCCTGTGGCCTGATAACAGTTCTACCAAAGCTAAGTGCATTTGTTGTAAACTTGTGGGGGTTATACCTCCAGCTGTGGTTTGTAATGGTTGTCATGATAAACTTTTACATGCAGAGAATGTATCCATTAGTAGTAGTTCATTACCTGTTGCTGTTCCCTCAACATCTAATGCACAAGATATACCTGTAAATTTAAAAGAATTTATTTCTGATTCTATTCAGAAGGCTTTGTCTGCCATTGTCTGCCATTCCGCCTTCTAATAAACGTAAAAGGTCTTCTAAAACTTCTCATAAGGTTGATGAAATTTCAATTGACCAGCAACATACTGAATTATCCTTCTCTGACGAGGATCTATCTGATTCAGAAGATCCTGCCTCAGCTATTGACACTGACAAATCCTCTTATTTATTTAAAATGGAGTATATTTGTTCTTTGTTAAAAGAAGTGTTGATTACATTAGATATATATATATATATATATATATATATATATATATATATATATATATAAAGAGGCCACTCTGGTGGTTATTCCAGAGGTTTTTCCAGTTCCTGATGCTATTTCTGATATGATTTCAAAAGAATGGAATAGGCCTGGTGCTTCTTTTATACCTTCTTCAAGGTTTAAAAAAATGTATCCTTTGCCAGCAATTAGACTGGAGTTTTGGGAAAAGATCCCCAAAGTTGATGGGGCTATCTCTACTCTTGCTAAACGTACTACTATTACTACAGAAGATAGTACTTGTTTTAAAGATCCCTTAGATAGGAAACTTTCATCTTATTTAAGGAAAGCTTATGTATATTCAGGTCATCGTCTTAGGCCTGCAATTTCTTTGACTGATGTTGCAGCTGCTTCAACTTTTTGGTTGGAAACTTTAGCGCAACAAGTATCGGATCATGATTTGTCTAGCATTGTTAAGTTGATTCAACATGCTAATAATTTCATTTGTGATGCTATTTTTTATATTATCAAAATTGATGTTAAATCTATGTCTTTAGCTGTTTTAGCTAGAAGAGCTTTGTGGCTCAAATCTTGGAATGCTGATATGACTTCTAAGTACAGATTGCTATATCTTTCTTTCCAAGGTAAAAAATTATTTGGTTCTCAGTTGGATTCAATAATTTCAACTGTCACTGGGGGAAGGGAGTTTTTTTGCCTCAGGATAAAAGACCTAAGGGTAAATCTAAAGCTTCTAACCATTTTCGTACCGTTCGACAAAATAAGGAACAGAAACCTAATCCTTCCCCCAAGGAATCTGCTTCCAATTGGAAGCCTTCTTCAAATTGGAATAAATCCAAGCCATTTAAGAGATCAAAACCAGCCCCAAAGTCCGCATGAAGGTGCGGCCCTTATTCCAGCTCAGCTGGTAGGGGGCAGATTAAAATTTTTCAAAGATGTTTGGATCAATGCGGTCCAAAATCATTGGATTCAGAGTATTGTCTCTCAGGGGTACAGAATAGGATTCAGAGTAAGACCACCTGTGAGAAAAAATTTTCTCTCACGCATTCCAGCAAACCCAGTAAATGCTCAGGCTTTCCTGAAGTGTGTTTCAGACCTGGAGTTATCAGGGGTAATCATGCCAGTTCCTTTTCAGGAACAGGGTCTGGGGTTTTATTTAAATCTATTCATTATCCCAAAGAAAGAAAATTCATTCAGACCAGTTCTGGATCTAAAGATTTTGAATCGATATGTAAGGGTACCAACTTTCAAAATGGTGACAATAAGGACTATTCTGCCTTTTGTTCAGCAAGAGCATTATATGTCCACAATAAACTTACAGGATGCATATCTTCATATTCCGATTCATCCAGATCACTATCAGTTCCTGAGATTCTCTTTTCTAGACAAGCATTACCAATTTGTTGCTCTTCCTTTTGGCCTAGCGACAGCTCCAAGAATCTTTTCAAAGGTTCTAGGTGCCCTACTCTCTGTAATCAGAGAGCGGGCTATTGCGGTATTTCCTTATTTGGACGATATCTTGGTGCTCGCTCAGTCTTTACGTTCTGCAGAATCTCACACGAATCAACTAGTGTGTTTCTTCGAAGACATGGTTGGAGAATCAATTTACCAAAAAGTTCTTTGATTCCTCAGACAAGGGTAAACTTTTTAGGTTTCCAGATAGATTCAGTGTCCATGACTTTGTCTCTAACAGACAAGAGACGTTTGAAATTGGTTTCAGCCTGTCGGAACCTTCAGTCTCAGTCATTCCCTTCAGTAGTTATGTGCATGGAAGTTTTAGGTCTCATGACTGCAGCATCGGACACGATCCCCTTTGCTCGTTTTCATGAGACCTCTCCAGCTTTGTATGCTGAATCAATGGTGCAGGGATTATACAATGATATCACAATTAATATCCTTAAATCCCAATGTTCGACTTTCTCTGACTTGGTGGTTAGATCACCATTGTATAATTTTAAGGGCCTCTTTCGTTTGTCAAACTTGGACTGTGATCACAACAGATGCGAGTCTTTCAGGTTGGGGAGCTGTTTGGGGATCTCTGACAGCACAAGGGGTTTGGAAATCTCAAGAGGCGAGATTACCAATCAATATTTTGGAACTCCGTGCGATTTTCAGAGCCCTTCAGTCTTGGCCTCTGTTGAAGAGAGAACCGTTCATTTTTTTTCAGACAGACAATATCACAACTGTGGCATATGTCAATAATCAGGGCGGGACTCACAGTCCTCAAGCTATGAAAGAAGTATCTTGTCTAGTTTCTGCGGTTCATATCCCAGGTATAGACAATTGGGAAGCAAATTACCTCAGTCGTCAGACTTTACATCCAGAAGAATGGTCTCTCCACCCAGATGTGTTTTCTCAAATTGTTCAGATGTGGGGGGGCTTCCAGAAATAGATCTGATGGCATCTCATCTAAACAAAAAACTTCCCAGGTACTTGTCCAGGTCCAGGGATCCCCAGGCGGAAGCAGTGGATGCATTGACACTTCCTTGGTGTTATCAACCTGCTTATATTTTCCCGCCTCTAGTTCTTCTTCCAAGAGTGATCTCCAAAATCATCATGGAGCAATCATTTGTGCTGCTGGTGGCTCCAGCATGGCCTCACAGGTTTTGGTATGCGGATCTTGTTCGGATGTCCAGTTGCCAACCTTGGCCACTTCCATTAAGGCCCGACCTTCTATCTCAAGGTCCGTTTTTCCATCAGGATCTCAAATCATTAAATTTGAAGGTATGGAAATTGAACGCTTAGTGCTTAGTCATAGAGGTTTCCCTGACTCAGTGATTAATACTATGTTGTAGGCTCGTAAATCTGTTTCTAGAAAGATTTATTATTGAGTTTGGAAGACTTACATTTCATGGTGTTCTTCTCATAAATTCTTTTGGCATTCTTTTCGAATTCCTAGAATTTTACAGTTTCTTCAGGATGGTTTGAATAAAGGCTTGTCTGCAAGTTCCTTGAAAGGACAAATCTCTGCTCTTTCTGTTTTATTTCATATAAATATTGCTAAACTTCCTGATATTCATTGTTTTGTGCAGGCTTTGGTTCATATCAAGCCTGTCATTAAATCAATCTCTCCTCCTTGGAGTCTTAATTTGGTTTTGAAGGCTTTACAGGCTCCTCCGTTTGAGCCAATGCATTCTTTAGACATTAAACTACTTTCTTGGAAAGTGTTGTTTCTTTTGGCCATCTCTTCTGCTAGAAGAGTTTCTTAATTATCCGCTCTCTCTTGTGAATCTCCTTTTCTGATTTTTCATCAGGATAAAGCAGTTTTGCGGACTTCATTTAAATTCCTACCTAAGGGTGTTAATTCTAACAACATTAATAGAGAAATTTTTGTCCCTTCTTTGTGTCCTAATCCTAAGAATTCTTTGGAAAGATCTTTATATTCTTTGGATGTGGTGAGAGCTTTGAAATATTATGTTGAAGCTACTAAAGATTTCAAGAAGACTTCTAGTCTATTTGTTATCTTTTCTGGTTCCATGAAAGGTCAGAAGGCTTCTGCTGTTTTCTTGGCCTCGTGGTTAAAACTTTTGATTCATCAAGCCTATTTGGAGTCGGGTCAAGCCCCGCCTCAGAGAATTACAGCTCATTCTACTAGATCAGTTTCCACTTCCTGGGCCTTTAAGAATGAAGCTTCAGTTGATAAGATTTGTAAAGCTTCTACTTGGTCATCTTTGTATACATTTACTAAATTCTACCATTTTTATGTATTTGCCTCTTCGGAAGCAGTTTTTGGTAGAAAAGTTCTTCAGGCAGCGGTTTCAGTTTGATTTTTCTGCTTTTTGATTTAAGTTTTTTCCTCACATTTATGAAAATAAACTTATATTTTGGGTTGTGGATTATTTTTTTCAGCGGGAAATGGCTGTTTTTATTTTTATCCCTCCCTCTTTAGTGACTCTTGCGTGGAGTTCCACATCTTGGGTATTGCTATATCATACATCACTAGCTCATGTACTCTTGCCAATTACATGAAAGAAAACATAATTTATGTAAGAACTTACCTGATAAATTCATTTCTTTCATATTGGCAAGAGTCCATGAGGCCCACCCCCTTTTTTATGGTGGTTATGATTTTTTTGTATAAAGCACAATTATTTCCAAATTCCTTTGTTGATGCTTTTTACTCCTTTCTTTATCACCCCACTTCTTGGCTATTCGTTATTAACTGAATTGTGGGTGTGGTGAGGGGTGTATTTATAGGCATTTTGAGGTTTGGGAAACTTTGCCCCTCCTGGTAGGATTGTATATCCCATACGTCACTAGCTCATGGACTAAAAGATAAAAAAAAAGATAAAAGGACTCAAAGATATGAGGTCTCAGGTATTAGAAAAAAGGCATCTAAAGGGATTTAAACATTGAGATACATACATTTACATGTCTAATGATATACAGTATAAGTATATGTGTGTATATGTATATATTATGTGTATATATAACTGTAACTGGTCAATATACAGTATATAAGTGTCATTATACATCTGTTTAGACTTGTTAAGATACTGACATGTTTAGCTTTGGGATTTTACAAATTACCTATGAAAAATTATCTATCGTAATGTTATCTGGTTTGCAGTGTTTTCTTCTTCATTGTTATATTATATATATGTGTGTGTGTACATATGTATGTATGCATTTACATGTATATATAGGTATTTATAGACATATACTGTATACACATATAAACTCATAAATACATATGTATGCATTTATAGACATATATAAGTGTTTTGGAGCCCTTTGCAGTAAAGAAGCTGAAAAAATGTAAAATCATATTTATGCAGTATTTAAATTTAATATTGGTTTTTGAAATGTGAATATTCATATTTTCATGTCGGGTTAGCGCACTTGAGAAAATGTGATCAGGTATTAGTTTTTCCACTTTTCTGCTCCATTAAAGTCTATAGGGGAATAAGTTAAAACGGTCGTGATATATGAAGATCAGCTTTTTGCACGTCAGGTTAGCGCACAAGAGAAAACTTTTTAATTTCAAGTTGCAAAACGCGTGCAACCCAATGCTCGCAAAAAGCTAAAGTCTAGCGGGGTTAACTCATGAGCAGGAGCTCAAACTACCACTCCACTCATAATCTAGCCCATTTTGTTAAGTGCTACCACAAATGCACACTGCATCATCCATATTGCACCTTTTTCCTGATGCATCGCTACACTCAGAGCTAGGGCATAGATGAAAGTTGATAGGTGAGAGCAGTTTAAACACCATGGTTACTGATAAGCTGATTATTTTACGTGTACTCTAGTTCAGATATCATGAAAATCTTGCATGTTAGGGGTCCAGAGGACTGGAACAATTGGTTTAAAGAACCTGCCTATAATAACACCACTTATCAATTTAACTTTTAAATTAATTACAGTTGAAATTAGGATAAACCAGCATTATAAAATTTCTTAACACTTTTCATATACATTACAATAGACATAACAATATTAATACATGTGCTGCATGCAACTCTCTAAGAATCACACAGACACTGTATAGTGTGTTTAGATTTTGCAAACACTTCTTTCACCTATCCAATTGATTCTCTTTTGCCTATTTGCTTTTATACTGAATTGCACTTTACAAAAAAGACAACACAACATGATTATAATTATATAGCTCTGAAAAAAAACATGATTTAACTATAGGGTGACCATATTGCCGCTTTAAAAAGGGACACATATGAAAAATACATATGTCAGGACTGTTTAAAGAAATGTTTTGTGTAAGAACCCTGATATATGTATTTTTCATGTGTGTCCCTTTTTAAAGCGGCAATATGGTCACCCTACTTAACTACTTAACTTTGCTTAGAAGAATTGCAGGATACGGGGAATATTCTTTGATTTTAACATTTAAACTGAACATTTTTTGTTCAGTTATATATATATATTTTGCTTAGAACCAGAGACTAATTGATTTGTAATTACTGTTAGAGAGGTGCACTTCTGCTCATATATGTTAAACTAATTGTGAAATATATTGTTTCTTTCAAGTCTTTATGCATTGCCTCAAGTAATCTCTACATATTGCACCAGCCTCAAGTAAATTGAGTGGCAGTGAAGTATCTGGAAGATGAAATTACCACCATTTTCATGAAGCAGCCAATTTCTCACATGCATTAGCAAAATTCTGAATGCTGGTATTCTCAGTAGGGTTGAGAGCAGGTGTCAGTGCTTTGAAGTAGAACTGTATTTTGTAATATAATTCACCTTAGTGTGAATTTTCTGCCATATGTTTCTTTCTGAGATGGAGAATATAGAATAATCAATGAAAAATTTGCCTTGTTAAAATGTGTATTTTCACATTTATGACACATTAACCATTTTGGAAAAATAAGCATCTGTTTTTTGTTTTTTTCAACAGCTGCCAAAATAAATATATTTATCTTTTAAAAATGTTTAGAATTACGAGCCATGGTATTATGTAAAAAATAAAAAAAACATTAGAAAAATATAAACAACAATTTATGTATCAAGTAAGAAAGTATATTTTATGTATTTAAAGGGGCATTATTCTCATGTTTTCTTCATTTAATCTTAAAGAGCGTAATGCATCACAGCTTCTATTTAAAGGGACTGTCAAGTCCAAAAAAAACTTTCATGATTCAAACAGGGCATGTAATTTTAAACAACTTTCCAATTTACATTTATCACCAATTTTGCTTTGTTTTCTTGGTATTCTTAGTTGAAAGCTAAACTTAGGAGGTTCATATGCTAATTTCTTAGACCTTGAAGGCCGCCTCTAATCTAAATGCATTTTGATAGTTTTTCACCACTAGAGGGCATTAGTGCATGTGTTTCATATAGATAACATTGAGCTCAAGCACGTGAATTTACCATGGAGTCAGCTCTGATTGGCTTAAATGCAAGTCTGTCAAAAGAACTGAAATAAGGGGGTAGTCTGCTGAGGCTTAGATGCAAGGTAATTACAGAGGTAAAACATGTATAATTATAACTGTGTTGGTAATGCAAATCTGGGGAATTGGTAATTAAGGGATTATCTATCTTTTAAAACAACAAAAATTCTGGTGTTGACTGTCCCTTTAAGCAGCTCCTACCCTGAAAAAAAACAATGTTTTTATTGTCTTACAATGATTTGTTCCTCTCCACCAATAGAGCTATAGGAGTTGTCCTTATCAGCTAGTGAACATTAAAAAGTCATGAAACCCAAAATATGTATTTCCTGATTTAGGCAGAACACATAAACTATTTTTAATAGATCAAAAAATGTTATCACAAAATTATAGTATGTGTAACTTGCTATTTAAAGTTTATACCAACCATTCAATTCATATTTTGTAATTAAATATATATTTTTGCTATAATAAGATTTCTGTTTTTAAGGGGACATGAAAACCAAAATTTGTCTTTCAAGGTTCACATAGAGCACACCGTTTTCAACCACTTTCCAATTTACTTAATCAATTTTGCTTCATTCTCTTGGTATCCTTTATTGAAGGAGCAGCACTGCACTACTGGGAGCTAGCTGAACAAATTGGTAAGTCAATAACAAGAGGCTAATATGTGCAGCTAGCTCCCAGCTTCTGACCATATCTAGGTATGCTTTTCAACAAAGGATATAAAGAGAAAGAAGAAAAATAGAAAACAGTAAATTGAAAATATGTTTAAAATTGAATGCTCTATCTGAATCCTGACAGAAAAAAAATTGGGTTTCATCTTCCTTTAAAGGGACGTGATACCAAATGGTTGAATTACCTGAACAGTGAAGTGGGCTACTTTGCTGTGGGCGTTGTATCTTCTGCTATTTACATGTTGGGTTAGTGCACAAGTGAAAAATATTTAATTTCAACTTGTAATGTGCACTCTACCAGACGTGCGTGAAGAGCAGAAGTCGACTGTAGTTAGCATGCGAATGGTAGTGTTAATTACCGCTCCGCTGGTAATCTAGTCCTTAATTAGGTACAATATATGAACAGAGAACATTTTTGAGCAATCACATGCAAAAAGTAAAGTAACAGCAAAAAATGTTGTTCTCCTCTTTTGCAATGTCAAGGACATCCAATCATGAACTAATCACACTTTATTTTTTATTTATTTTATGTAAGTGCTTAATAATAGGGAAAAACAAATAAGCCACTCCCTTGAGGAGCCAGCTTTTTAGGATTGTTGCAATGTTCTCAGAATGGCATTAAAGGGACATTAAACCCAAAAATTGTCTTTCATAATTCAGACAGATAATACAATTTTAAACAACATTCCAATTTACTTCTATTATCTAATTTGCTTCATTCTTTAGATATCCTTTGTTAAAGAAATAGCAATCACAGGACAAGCCAATCACAGGAGGCATCTATGTGCAGCCACCAATCAGAAGCTACTAAGCCTATCTAGATATGCTTTTCAGGAAAGAATATCAAGAGAATGAAGCAAATTATATAATAGAAGTAAATTAGAAAGTTGTTTAAAATGGTTTTTGTTGAAGTGATATCTGGATAGGTAGTGTGAACATTTCTGAAGCTCTACATGACAGGAAATAGTGCGGCCATCTAGTGCTCCTGCTAATGTTTTACATTGTTGCAAAACTGCTGCCAAATAGTGCTGCAGACACGTGCACAGTTGCACACTCCTCAACCTTCCTGCTTGACAATGACAAGAAAATGAAGACAATTTGAATATAGAAGTAAACTTGATTGTTGTTTAAAATTGTATGTTCTGTGTGAATCATGAAAGAACATTTTTAGGTTCTATGTCACTTTTAATTATATATATTTATTTTATTTTTAAACGGATAGTGCATGATTGTGAATACTGTTCCAACATTTTGGGGTATTGTCGTGGGTTTTTCAGATTCAAACCCATTCCAAAATGTTAGAAAACAAAATACCTTTAAAGGGACACTGAACCCAATTTTTTTCTTTTGTGATTCAGATAGAGCATGCAAATTTAAGCAACTTTCTAATTTACTCCTATTATCACATTTTCTTCATTCTTTTGGTATGGTTATTTGAAAAGCAAGAATGTAAGTTTAGATGCCGGCCCATTTTTGGTGAACAACCTGGGTTGTCCTTGCTGATTGGACAGCACCAATAAACAAGTGCTGTCCATGGTTCTGAACCAAACATTTGCTGGCTCCTTAGCATAGATGCCTTCTTTTTCAAATAAAGATAGCAAGCGAACAAAGAAAAATTGATAATAGAAGTAAATTAGAAAGTTGCTTAAAATTGCATGCTCTATCTGAATCATAAAAGAAAAAAATTGGGTTCAGTGTCCCTTTAATGCTTTTTATAGGGACAGAACACTATTTTTTGACAGTTTTTTTATGGATTTTAGACTTAACACCTTTGAGCTGGTGAAAAAAATATTCTACCAGTTTTACATTGTATATCTTTGTTCTACAGCTTCTTTTCAATGTTAAATATATTGCTGAGTAATAAATGGTTAAAAATCACATTTAGTCACATTTTTAAATTATAAGACTTGCAGACACAAATAAAATACAGTGGTCTCCATGTTTATTTGTGAGGTTTTTGAAAGTTTAAACATTATAAAAATAATCTAAATTAAATTATTAAACTCATCACAAATTCCTATTACTGGTTAATACATAGTATATCTTCCAGGTTTATCCACCTCATCCACTGTCCCTTCTCTGCTGCATCTCTGTGCCGGTCCCTACAGGCTTCCACTACCCTACAGGATCAAATTCAAATGTATAATTCCTATCTCTACACAAACAGAAAGCGAAGCAGTTTGCCAGGAGGGAACAGCTTAGTGACGTGTTCTGTGGCCTGGTTACAACCTGGGAGTAGCTTCTTTTAACCCAATTGTGCTTTTCACAGAGAATTTTCCTGAAGTGTATTGGTCTGAATTTTCCTAAAAGAATATCCATCCTAACAAGGTCAGTCCAGCCCTGAAATTCCAGGCAATTCTCTTCTGAACATACTGAGCTCTATTTATCAAGCTGTGATAGCAGCTTCGGAGCCCAAGCGTTTCAGGCTCGCTCAGAGGGATCCTGAGATGCTAATTAAAGGGACATGAAACCCAAAATTATTTTTTCATGGTTCAGATAGAGAATACAATTTTAAACAACTTTCCAATTTACTTCTATTATTTAATTTGCTTCCCTCTCTTGTTATCATTTGCTGAAAGGTTTATCTAGGGAAGCTCAGAAGCAGCAGAAAACCTAGGTTCTAGCTGTTGATTGGTGGCTGCATAGATATATTGATTGGGATTGGCTCACCAATGTGTTCAGTTAGAAACTATTAGTGCATTGCTGCTCCTTCAACAAATGATACCAAGAGAATGAAACATATTAGATAATAGAGGTAAATTAGAAAGTTGTTTAAAATTGTATTCTCTATCTGAATCATGAAAGAAAAAATTGGGATTTCATGTCCCTTTAAGTAGCAGCGGTCGACATCAGGGTCTATGCTGAGTCCGACAGTCTTCGGAGGCAGAACAGCTGATAGCTGAATAACATACGTACCGGTGAAACGGTGAACAAAATCACTACCATAGAACCAGAGACAAGTATTAAGCTTACCCCATTATACCCTCTTAGAGCGGGCCTTCTCTTATATGGTGACAATACAATATCTGCAATCCTATGATTATAAGCCCTAACCACACTGCTCTAAATTTGACCACATTGGCAGTAAATGCTACAAGGCTACAACTGGTATTTACATACATATAAATTTCTACCATAAGAAACACTACATAAAAATTTCTGCAATAAGCAGGGCAGATATTTTGGACTGGGTGGGGAAATCTAAAGGGTGGTATTAGTGTAGCATACCATATAATACAATTGGCAACCTCCAACCAGCCACTCTACAGAAAAGTAATTAATATGTGATTGGGATCAACACCATGCTGGGGAGCTAACTGCAAGGTCAAACTATAACATATAAACACACCACTCTCCTTCCGATCCTTATGAGACAGAAATAAGATCAGTACTCTTGATATGCTGATTGGGGTGTCTGCCTAACTACATAAACTGAGTGAGATTCTGGGTCGCCTCTGATCCCCTACTGAAACCACCTCTGCACACCCTATATACAAACTATTACTTTCCTCAAGACAAAGTCACGTAATCCTTCAACCAAGGGACATACAGAGATAATTTAAAATCCTACCATCTCAGTGATGGCCTCTAGAAGATCAACAAAGAGGGACAAAACAATAAAATTTACAGCCATGTCCACATTCTTCAACTCCTCTCAGACAAGTAAATTACTTAATGACACTGAAGCTTAAGAGGAATCAGACACTGACTCCCTACAACCTTTAGAAGATAAAAGCCCCTTAACAAAAGCTGATCTCAGAAACCTGGTATCCACGAAAGATATCACCAATAATTTTGAGAAACTGTGGGAGAAAATTGACTCCATACATTTAATGGATATGGGCAATAGAATTGAAACATTGTAGGATCAGAAAAATTCAATGGTAGAACAACTGGACAACAACAACTCCTGAAGGGCTTTCAGGACAAAATAGAGGACCTAGAATACAGGAGCAGAAGGAACAATATAAGACTCAAAGGGGTACCTGAAGCGGTAACTGCTAAAGACATTCCCGCATACATATCTCAACTCTTTACCCAAATTACAAATTCCCCAGCTGACTACATCTTTCATATAGAAAGGGCACACAGAACCCTAAAGGCTAAACCGAAAAATGGCCTACCTCCTAGAGACATTATAATTAAGCTGACCTTCTTCGCTGACAAAGAAAAGATCCTGCAGGCCGCGAGAAAGAACCCAACGTTCAAATATCAAGGTAACGTGGTCCAATTTTACCAGGATCTTAGCCTACTGACCTTACAGAGAAGAGGAGCATTACGTCCTCTTACAATACTACTCAGGAAACACCAGATATGTATAAATGGGGGTTCCCGTTTGCCCTGGTTATAACAAAGGACTCTAAGACAATCACACTCAAAGACCCAGAAGACATTCCAGAGATCTGTAAGACCTTAGCTCTGGAAATAACTACTCTACCACCCACAGAGTCACACCCAGCAAAGGGCAACGACCCAGCCCGACAACCAGATCCAACAAAATGGCAGACATTCAACCATAAGAAACAAAAGACAAAAGAATCAAGAGGAAAGGTGTCCTAGGATATTTCACAAAGAATCAAAAATCCATAACAGAACTTATGCACTTCCAAGCAATTTCTCGAGTGAAGAGAGAGAGAAGGAGTGGAGATTACTGATGATATTAGTTCACCTAGCGGACACTCATTGATAGAGTCTTTTATCCGCTTTTTCACAGTGACTTTCCAGATTCTCCCAGTGTTGGAGAGTTAACAAATGTTATAGTTTAAAATGCCACAAGAAGTTTTGGGAATATAGTTCCCCCCAGTGTAACATATTTATTGGTTCATATGTTACCAAATTGTTCACAGTTAAGTAGTCTCAAGGATGAGGATTTCATGTTGGTTTATTAATTTTTAACACTTTGCATTCTCCTTAGCTTCCTTTCCCATCCCAGTGACGACACAGTGATGGCCAGTGCCACCAGATCCATTAAAGATCCTCAACATGGACCCCAACCAAGTACCCAGACCTCTAGTCAACAGGTAATAAGATGTCAATAAAATAAAACTACTTTCCCACAATGTTAGGGGATTAAACACAGATGTTAAGAGATGAATAGTGATGTCAAAATACATATCCGTAAATGCTAATATACTATTACTTCAAGAGACCCACCTACTTAAAGATAACATACCTAAATACTGGGCAAAACACTTCAACATTCACTATCATGCAACTGCATCTACCAAAAAAGGGGTACATCCATTCTTATACACTCCTCACTCAACTTTGTACATGAATACACAGTAGCTGATACTAAAGGAATACAGTGGGGCAAAAAAGTATTTAGTCAGCCACCAATTGTGCAAGTTCTCCCACTTAAGAAGATGAGAGAGGCCTGTAATTTTCATCATAGGTATACCTCAATTATGAGAGACAAAATGTGGAAACAAATCCAGACAATCACATTGTCTGATTTGGAAAGAATTTATTTGCACATTATGGTGGAAATCAAGTATTTGGTCACCTACAAACAAGCAAGATTTCTGGCTCTCACAGACCTGTATCTTCTTATTTAAGAGGCTCCTCTGTCCTCCACTCATTACCTGTATTAATGGCACCTGTTTGAACTTGTTATCAGTATAAAATACACCTGTCCACAACCTCAAACAGTCACACTCCAAACTCCACTATGGTGAAGACCAAAGAGCTGTCGAAGGACACCAGAAACAAAATTGTAGACCTGCACCAGGCTGGGAAGATTGAATCTGCAATAGGCAAGCAGCTTGGTGTGAAGAAATCAACTGTGGGAGCAATAATTAGAAAATGGAAAACATACAAGACCACTGATAATCTCCCTCGATATGGGGCTCCACGCAAGATCTCACCCCGTGGGGTCAAAATGATCACAAGAATGGTGAGCAAA
Source organism: Bombina bombina (assembly GCF_027579735.1). Classification (NCBI taxonomy): domain Eukaryota; kingdom Metazoa; phylum Chordata; class Amphibia; order Anura; family Bombinatoridae; genus Bombina; species Bombina bombina. Next base: position 913,029,576 of record NC_069499.1, read on the forward strand.
CATCCCAGAAAAACACGGGGGGCCTAGTGAATGACCTGCAGAGAGCTGGGACCAACATAACAAAGGCTACCATCAGTAACACAATATGCCACCAGGGACTCAGATCCTGCAGTGCCAGACGTGTCCCCCTGCTTAAGCCAGTACATGTCCGGGCCCATCTGAAGTATGCTATAGAGCATTTGGATGATCCAGAAGTGGATTGGGAGAATGTCATATGGTCAGATGAAACCAAAGTAGAACTGTTTGGTAGAAACACAATTTGTCATGTTTGGAGGAGAGAGAATGCTGAGTTGCAACCAAAGAACACCATACCTACTGTGAAGCATGGGGGTGGCAACATCATGCTTTGGGGCTGTTTCTCTGCAAAGGGAACAGGACGACTGATCCGTGTACATGAAAGAATGAATGGGGCCATGTATCATGAGATTTTGAGTGCAAACCTTCTTCTATCAGCAAGGGCATTGAAGATGAAACTTGGCTGGGTCTTTCAGAATGACAATGATCCCAAACACACCGCCCGGGCAACAAAGGAGTGGCTTCGTAAGAAGCATTTCAAGGTCCCGGAGTGGCCTAGCCAGTCTCCAGATCTCAACCCCATAGAAAACCTTTGGAGGGAGTTGAAAGTCTGTGTTGACAAGCGACAGCCCCAAAACATCACTGCTTTAGAGGAGATCTGCATGCAGGAATGGGCCAACATACCAACAACAGTGTGTGACAACCTTGTGAAGACTAACAGAAAACGTTTGACCTCTGTTATTGCCAACAAAGGATATATAACAAAGTATTGATATGAACTTTTGATATTGACCTAATACTTATTTTCCACCATAATATGCAAATAAATTCTTTCCAAATCAGACAATGTGATTGTCTGGATTTGTTTCCACATTTTGTCTCTCATAGTTGAGGTATACCTATGATGAAAATTACAGGCCTCTCTCATCTTCTTAAGTGGGAGAACTTGCACAATTGGTTGCTGACTAAATACTTTTTTGCCCCACTGTATATCTGATTGTTAAGGGCCGAATGTTAGATTCGGAAGTAACTCTCTGCAACGTATACGCACAAACGAAAATCAACACACCTTGTTTAGACATATATCACAGTAACTCACGCAATGATCACAAACTTAAATAATTTTAGCAGGAGATTTCAACATCACTATGACTGTTGGCACGATTAACACCAAATCTCTGACCAATAAACAAATAAGACACAATCGCATAGTTAAATCAATACAGGAATTCCTTTTACCTCACTCCCTGATCGAAACATGGCATACTCTGTACAGCCTAACTTCTGATACTACATTATATTTGGCAGCACTCAAGTCCTATATCAGACTGGACTATATATATACTAGCCAGATACTCCAACCCCTTTTGCGTTACTTTCAGATTCAAGCCTGCATGTGATCAGATCATTCAATTATCACCCTACAGGTTGATGGATTCTGGGATCTGAACAGAAGTAGATCATGGACCTATGACCCCACATATCTCAGAAATCGTCAAACACATGATAACGATAACACAATCAAACTACTAACAGAATACTGGTACATAAATACGGATTCCACAATTAACCCGATAATCACATGGGCAGCACACAAGACAGTCTTAAGGGGGATACTTATCAAGGAAAAGGCAATACAGAGTAAGAGATATAAACAACACCTGACACAACTGTACAAAGAAATTGAAGCTCTAGAAAGGCAACATAAACTCACCAATAAGAATGCTGCCCTACATGCCCTAAAAGCTGTGTTAGCTGTCCTTCTCCATTCACAGGTAACCAGGGCCATCCGAAGATTGAAATCGCAATATTTCATATTTGTGAAAAAAACAGACAAATACATGACTTACAAGATAAGGCAACGATGTAGAGCCCCAGCGATCCCCTTAATTGACACAGCACATAACACTATGATCTCACAACCACAAGAGATCGTAGACATTTTTGCAACCTACTATGGTGAATTATATGACAGGAAGAAGGTTAGCCACACCACAGAGACAGAGTCCCTTACTTAGAAACATAGAAACATAGATATTGACGGCAGATAAGAGCCATAGGCCCAGCAAGTCTGCCCCACCTTACCTAACAGTATAAACTTATCTAGTTCGTAGGATAGCCCTATGCTTGTCCCATGCATTTTTAAAGTCCCCCACAGTGTTTGTTGCTACTACCTCTTGAGGAAGTTTATTCCATAAATCAATCACTCTTTCTGTAAAGAAGTGCTTCCTCAAATTACTCCTGAATCTACTACCCTTTAGCTTGAGCTCATGACCCCTTGTTCTTGAATTTTCCATTTTATGTAAAATACCCACAGCCTCAGTTTTACTAAACCCTTTAATGTACTTGAAAGTTGCTATCATATCACCTCTTTCCTACTTATACCCATATCCCATTACAAACTATATCCAAGGATCAGGGGGCAACTCTGAACGCCTTTATTTCCAACTTAGAAGTGCTAGGGGCCATTAAAGACCTCAAACCGGGTAAAGCAGCAGGTCCAGACGGATTTCTGGGTTATTCAAATCTATATTGGTCCCTCACCTTACCAAAATTTGTAACTATATAATGGAGGGCGGCCCTGTCCCACCTGAACTACTGACTGCAAAAATAGACCATAGAACCAGCTAGAGACCATAGAAAATGCCAAAACTACCGCCCAATATCCATGATTAACCAGGACCTCAAACCTTTTACGAAAATAATATCAAATTGACTTAAACTCATTATACCCCATCTGGTTCATCCGGACCAAGTGGGCTTCATCAAAGGTAGAGAGGCCCGGACAACATACGAAGAATAACCAATTTAATTCAGACCCTGGGGGAGACACAAACACCTTCTTTGCTCCTTTCTCTGGATGCGGAGAAGGGGTTTGATAGGGTCGACTGGGAATACATGTCCCTAACTTTACATAAGATGGGGTTCAGGGGTTCATTTATAAAATCACTACGAGCAATATACTCTCTCCCAGGGGCCCAAGTTACCTCAGCGGGTTACAAATCGAAAACCTTCCCAATCCGTAATGATACCAGACAGGGTTGCCCTCTATCGCCACTGCTCTTTGCCCTTTGTATAGAACCACTTGCAGGCAAGATCCGTTAACACCCAGATATAACAGGAGTCAAGATAGACACATCAGAATACAAGTTAGCCCTCTTTGCTAATGATATCCTGCTGACTTTGACTAACCCACTTATATCACTACCTAATCTTTATCATACACTGGAGACATATTCGGCTATATCAGGATTCAAAATCAATGAAGAAAAATGCGAAGCCCTACCCATTGCAATTCCCCACCAGACTCAGACACTCCTAGAAACAAACTTCAGATGGATGAAACGCACAATAAAATACTTAGGAATTCACCTCCCGATTCACACCCAACATATATATAAATTTAATTATATCCCACTATTTAGACAAATAAAAAAGGACCTGTCGAAATGCAGAGGCTATAACTTCTCCTGGCTAGGGAGAGTGACCACAGTGAAAATGAACGCCCTTCCATGAATCCTATATTTGTTCAGAGCTTTACCTATCAAAATAGTCAGGGCAGATATAGAAACATTACAGAAAGACATACTAATCTTCATAAGAGGTAGTAAAACTGCTAGAATATCAAAAGTGATACTGAGCAGACACAGAACACTGGGGGGGATGGAAGCTCCAAACTTAATAGATTACTATAACGCGTCCAAATTAGCCCAAGATACCTCGCTACTAAAGAGACCCAAAGGTATTATTTGGCCAACCCTTGAAGCAAAGCTCGGTAAATGGGGCGAGACAGACTCAATTATATGGGACCCAATGAGATCACAAACTAATAGGGAACCCCCGGACCTTTCACTGCAGATCTCACGATAGCGACCTGAAGGAGAGCAAGAACTAAACATAACTTTCTACCACAACACTCTTTGTTCATCCCAATCTGATACATATTACCTAGTGACCTATAGTCTCAACTTCGGATATGGGAGAATAAGGGTTTATATAGAGTAGCAGACTATATGATAGTTAGGGCAACATTATCATACAACCAGTTACAGACGAAACTAGACCCAATAAGACTACACTGGTACATGTATTTACAGGTAAATTCTGCTATACAAACTTACTTGAAGAAACCCTGAAACTCCCACAGCCCTAGAAACTTTCTGTAGATCTGAAGATCTGAAGATCACACTAAATGCTCTATCTCCACCCTCTATGTGGCCATACAATCTTCTCAGAGTACCACTAAAACCTCTATTATGCTAGCGTGGGAAAAAGAAGTACACATACATAAAGAAGTGAGGGAGTGGGAGGCATTGTTTCAGAAAGCTGATAAGGGTCTCGTGACCATGGAACTCAGAGAAAATGTTACCAAGACCATCTTTCAATGGTACCTCACACACATGAGAACGGTACATATGAACCCACAATGAAGCAGACTATGCTATAGAGGTTACAGAGAAATAGGAACATACAGGCACATGTGGTGGAACTGTAGAGAAGTCAAAACGATTTGGGAACAGCTATCTTCCTTTCTTAGTCATATTCTAGAAGAAAAAATCAACCTTACGATCCAACAGGCCCTTTTGCATTTCAGCATGTATAACAAATACATCAATACAAATTTCAGAATTCTGTGCACGGTCACTAGGACTTGTATAGGCAGATATTGGAAGATTGGAACTCCCACTAGGACAGAAATATATAACAAAATATAGCACACATACACTATGTATGACTTAGCCTCTGGAATATTAGATAACAAAGAAGTAGTTCACAAGGTGTGGTATTATTGGATAGGTAAATAGGCAATGTAATCACATAAATTCCTTGAGGTCTTGGACTGGTTGGCCATTGCGAAACTATCACTTTAGAACATTGAATGAACATACAGTTTAGACAAAAGTGTCGTCACTTCTCCCCAACAAAGACTCTTCGGCCACTATTTAAGAAAGGTCTTGCGGACCTGATCCGACACTGCGGATCAGGTCTGCAAGACCTCGCTGAATGCGAAGAGCAATACGCTCTCCGTATTCAGCATTGCACCAGCAACACTGCCCCCTGCAGACTCGCCGCCAATCGGCCGCCAGCAGGGGGGTGTCAATCAACCCGATCGTACTCAATCGGGTTGATTTATGGAGATTCCTGTCCGCCTGCTCAGAGCAGGCGGACAGGGTTATGGAGCAGCTGTCTTTGTGACCGCTGTTTCATAACTGCTGTTTCTGGCGAGTCTGAAGACTCGCCAGAAACATGGGCCATCAAGCTCCTTTCAGCGCTTGATAGATAGGCCCCTTCATCTACTCAGAAACTTCTCCTTTTTTTCCCCCTCCTCCCCTGTTTGTTTGTCCCTTCCCCTTTCATTATTTTATTCTCTTGATTTCAGTACTCATGGATATTGATATATATTTGTATTAGAAAAGGTTTGTTGAAATGGGTTAATGTAGATAACAAGAATGAAACTGTCGACCAGAGGGGGCAGTCTCTCTATGTATTAGGCTCAACACAGAGAGATAAAGATGGATCCAGCATCGCCAGAACCCAAAGATTACTGGACATTGTTGTTGTTTCAGAAAAGGTGATAACAAATACTTGCACTTTTATAATCAGAGCATGCTAGGTGTATATGTTTTCTTTGAAGATCCAAACAACCCATCTTTTCTTATTGTTGTAAATCTGACCTCCAGAGTACCTCCTTACAGAGGTCATCAGGGGTACGGATATTGTTATTTATGTTCCATGACTCATTCGGAAAAAGTAATAAAAATCATTTAAACATAAGTAGCAGCGGTCTAAAGACTGCTGCTAATTAACACGTCTGTAACACTTTAGGTGGCGGATTACATACAATCATCTCAATCTGATCGTATCTAGATGATTGACAGCCACCTCTTGGTTGCGAGCAATCAGTGGGCAGAATTACACAATAAGTGGATTGAGTTATGTTAAATGCAGGCAGCGCACTGCTGCCTGCTTGCCGTGAGGCTGGGCAGACAAGGTTCATGACAGTGAACCTTGTCCATCTGCCTGTTGTTAAATGGAGCCCAATGTCTTAGCTGCCTCCTTTATGCTCCTCCTGATCTACATTTCTCAATCCCTTTCATGACCACCTCCCACTTCTGCCTTCTTTTGGCCACGTATCCTGTGAAACTCCTCCTTAGTCTGCAAACACTATCCTCAGCATTCAAAGCTTTAATACTCCCACAAAATGTACCTCTTCATAGAAACCTACCTGCTTGCCCTTCTATCGCTCTCTTGCCTGGATTTATTATACCCCGTATTGCTGTGGAATCTGTTGGTGCATTGTAGATAAAGCTAATATAAATAGCATAGTGTGCCACATATTATAATGATATATCAAAGAGCTGTGCACTGGAATATTGTGTCACATATTGACATATCACACTTCATGTTTTTAACCCTTTAAAGTGACAATCTCATGCAAAATGGATGTAGTCTAAAGACTTTCTAAAGCAAAATGACAATACTTGCAGCAAGTATTTTTTTAAGTACTGATACTAGCTTAGCAATGTATTTAATCCACACAAAGGAGTTAAAGTGAATATAAAGTTGAGCGTACTCGCTCACGTCATAGGATAGAATATAAAAAATTAGGCAAACATTCATTCATTAAATTTATACTATATATTGATATTCTCAGATTTGTACCTTTTAATGCTATAATGATAAGCAATGATTAGTGGATTGCAGGTTCATCATCTATCAATCAACTGAGCAATATGGAGGGCGGAGGAACGGCGCTTATCATTATGGCATTAAACGATAAAAATCTAAGAATATCAATAAATAGTACAAATTTGCTAAATGAAAGTCTGACTATTTTTTTTAATTCTATCCTACGACATGAGCTAGTACGCTCAACTTTACATTCATTTTAAACATATAGGGCATATGTCACAAGGATTGGCAACTTTTTTTTTAAAATTAGGGGTGACTAAGGAAATTATATATTTAACATAGGAAATCAACACATTATACAATAGTTACTGAAAAACACTTTATTTTACAATTTGATACAGAATGGTATAACAATATACATAATCTTCATTGACATTGTCATTAATACACTGAACAACTTTCTGCAAATCTGTGAATTTTATTTCTCATTTAAGGCACAGTGGGAGTAACAGCATTAAACTGTCAGATACATAAAAAAAAAAATTCTTATTATCATTTATTTATAAAGTGCCAACATATCTCAATTATGAGGTAAAATAAACAGAAGATACATGCATAAATCGTACATATACAGTTAGGGAGTACAATAATCAGAAGACAATTACATAAATTGTAAGGGTAGAGGGCCGGGAGTCAGAGAGAGTCACGGTCACCCAGGTCTGGACTGAACGTCGGGCATACCGGGCAAATGCCCAGTAGGTCACGCTGTAATTTACCCCCGCCAATCGTGACCGCATTAGTATTTGTTGAGGTGCAAAAAAATGTTTAAGAAATGATAAATTATTTATTGTAATATCATTACTATGTTTAACAAATATTGTTTATATGCATTATACAACATATATACATTCATTCTCATTGCCAATTGCCTTGACCCTGGCCATTAATTTAATACTAGGCGGCCGACTGTGACGTCAGACAGACTCTGATTGATTACACACGGCACTCGGCCACACTACACTGATGCCATGTGGGCGTGCCGTGTCCACGTAATACACACTGTGTCAAGCTCAGGAGTAGGAGAGTGATGCCAACGTCGGCCCGGGACAGTGACAGTGTGCCACTCCTTAGGCTAAGTGCATGGCAGCAGCATGCATGGCTGGCGGTGGCGTTCTGTGTCGTCTTTTTGTGCACTGCACTGCAACTGCGCATCCTGGCTTGTCCCACCTCCTGCTTCAGCACTCCTTCTCTTGCGCCACAGCTTGCGCCACCCCGTGCAAGACACGTCTGTGACCTGTCACGTGTCATCGTCTGACCTCTCTGACCAATTCAGAGATGGCTGCTGCTGCAATGCTTGCGTGTTGTGTTACCAAATCTGGCCCAGCCCAGCCAACCTGTGAATGTGTGTCAGGTAAGACAAATAACAACATTAATAAATGTATGTGTTTCTTTGTCACCCTCCATTGCTATCACACCCGGGGCGAACTGCACCCCCTGCCCTTGACACACCACTGGAGGGCCCTGCCCTTGAGTCACTGTAAGCTGTAAACCATCTGTAAACAGGACAGGTGGATTAATGAGTTTACATTCTAAAGGAAGTACATCGGGAAGTTGAGGGAAAGGGAAACACGCGTAGAAAAGACATATTAAAGTAAGTTGTGTGCTTCCTTGAACAGATATGTTTTTAAGGAACACAAAGTTTTAGAGACTAGCGGCAAGAATAACTGAACGAAGCAAGGAGTCCAATATGATAAGTGCAGTTCTGGAAAAGTCTTGCAGGCGAAAGTGTGAGGAAATGAAGAGAGATGAGAGAATATTCACTAAATAAGAGTACAATAGAACAATATTAAATGTTTGAAACATGCTTGTGAAACTGCTGTCATATAGTGTTCCAGAATTGGGCCAGCTCCTACGCTTACATCCTAGCTTTTCAACAAAAGATACCAAAAGAATGAAGCAAATGTGATAATAGAAGTAAATTAGAAAGTTGTTTGGGGAGAGTTGGCGCTTCTATAAGACCATCACCAAGAGAGACAGAAACAGCCCAGATCTCTTAATAATCTGTGTGCTGGGAAACTCCCATATCTTTAGACTGTGTAGACAAGTTTATAATTCAGTCTGGGAATAGTGACAAATATATACACATCCACATGATGCTAAACCATTGAAAAATACACCCAATGTGTTTTGGGAGGGAAAAGAACTCTTTAAAGGGATAAGAAAGTCAATATTAAACTTGTAAGGTTCAAACAGAGAATGTCATTTTAAGACATTTTAAATTCACTCTTATTTTAAAATTCACTTTGTTCTCTTACTACCCTTTGTTAAAAAGCAATATGTACATACCCTTCACTAGCTGGTGATGAGTGGCTACACACATTTGTCTCTTGTCATTGGCTCAGCAGATGTGTTCACTTAGGTTGAGGTAGTGCATTGGTGCTCTGGAGTTGCAGGGGTTAAACACATATACAAGCAATAGAGCAATAATAAAATGTTCTGACATATTACAACATTTTCTTTTTGCACTTGTATATCCCTTTAAATACAAAAAATACATTTGATTTATTAATCCTGAAGCACAAGGTTAACGTTCTGTCTTTTATTGCTAGGTAACCTTAAAGAGAATATTATTTAAATTACATAAAAGCTGTTCCTGAATTCACTACCTTTACAGTATTTTATTTTATTTTTTTTAATTTCCACTCCTGCTTTTAATTAGTAACTAAGCATGACCTCTTGTTTTAGCATTATTGAAATTACAGTTTCCTGCTGTAGACGCTAACTGTAGATAGTATTTCTATATATGTGACCTGTCCTTTGAAGCTTTTCAAAGCATAGAAAGCTCTTTTTCCGGCACCCTGCACAAGACAGGTATGTAAAGTAGGTGCACTATATCCCAAGGCGGCATTTAAATGGAAGACATTAGTTTATCATTTTTGCACAGGATACAATAAATCATATTCAACATATTCATTTTATGTTCCAGTAACAACTTTATTCTCTACTGCCACATTTCATTACGAGGCTTCAGGGATTTTTTTGTGCACATAAAAAAATTTGCCCTTCACAGATATGAAGCTGAAAATCTAAGAAGTAAACACAACGTACTTTAGATGTTACCGTATTATATGTGTGTGTGTGTTCCTTTTCTCACAGCAAGTATTATACTTTACACCCATAACATATGTCCCTGTTTAATTCCCATTAAAAAAACACTCCATCTTATGCCTCTGATATTATAATGTTGTATAGCTTTTAGTGTTATTTATTTATAAAGCATCAATATGTTCTACATGACTATTCAAACCATTACAGAAAATCACTGAGATTTATAATCATTTTAAAAAAAGCTCCATGTTAAAGGGATATAATATTTTTTTTTCTTCATGTATCTGAAGGAACATTATACATACATACATCATACATATAAAAAATAGTTTTGTGTAAAAAATGTTTTAAGGGACAATTTTTAGGATTCAGATAGGGCATGCAATTTTAAACAACTTTCCAATTTACTTTTGTCATCAAATTTGCTTTGTTCTCTTGGTATTCTTTTTTGAAAGTTAAACCTATGTAGACTCATAAACCGATTTCTTAGCCATTAAAGGCCACTACTTACCTTAGTGCATTTTGACAGTTTTAGACAATTAGACAGTGCCAGTTCATGTGTGTCATATAAACAGCATTGTACACACTCCAGTGGAGTTATTTATTAGTCAGCACTAATTGGCTAAAATGCAAATCTGTCAGAGGAACTGAGATTATAACTGTGTTGGTTATGCAAAACTGGGGAATGGGTAATAAAGGGATTATTTATCTTTTTAAACAATAATATTTTTCAAGTAGACTGTCGCTTTAAGTAAAAGCTGTTTAAATTTAAGGTGACTGGCAGGAAGTTCATGATTAAGTACAACTGAGTATTGGGACTCAACTGCTCACCCCCACAGAAAAAAAAAAACGTGGTTTATTCAGCACAGAAATTTATGTAATCCTGATCATTTCCACAATCAATCAGAAGGTTGGGCTTTTTTTACTATTAGAACACCTTACTAATGCTCCCAATTATTTAAATAACTATCACAAAGTGAGAGCTCACACTTATACTACAATTACATAATTAACCCTGGTACTCAAGCAATAATAATAACCAAAGTTCTGGCAAAGTAATTGCTTTTGTGCATAGAAAAAAAAAACATATGCCAAATTTGTTTCTCCTTGATGTGTTTACAGTGACAAATTATATCATCTGCAGTGTTAAAAATCACTGTGACATTGCTCCTTTAGGTATATTTTTGTATATGAAATAACTGCCTCTGCTAATAGAACCTGCATCCCAATCAAATGGGCTAAAGTAGAGTAGGATTCTTAAGCTAGTTCTATGTTTACATAAAATCCTCTTAATCATTACTTTAAGAGAACAATAGAAAGATACACATTTTATTATCTCCCTCTTCCACCACCAGCCCCACGCTAAGAACTGGATTTCTTCTAAACTTTCTTGTTTACACAGCTTTTCTATAATCAGCACTTCAAGGGACAGTCCGGACCCAATACTTATTCTTTATTACTTATCGTTATATACCAGACAAGCATCTTCCAACAGGTTCCACATCTATAGGCTTGTAAGAAGTACATGAAGACTTTAAATAATCATTGTTTGCTAGCAGCCAAAAATGGCCACCAAGCTCTGCCCACAGCTTTCTTCTTGTCCAGTTAGCTGTTTTTGTTGTGTGACAGTTTAGCAGTGCACGTTTAATATTTTTCAGTTAGCTATTTAAAATTGAATATTCACAAATCAGCATGTGCAAGTAGGAAAACGTATTCATGAGTCAATAGTGATTGGAGTAACTTAAAGGGACAGTCTACACCAGAATTTTTATTGTTTTAAAAGATAGATAATCCCTTTATTACCCATTTCCCAGTTTTGCATAACCAACACAGTTATAATAAAACACTTTTAACCTCTGTGATTATCTTGTATCTAAGCCTCTGCAAACTGCCCCTTTTTTCTGTTCTTTTGACAGACTTGCAGTTTAGCCAATCAGTGCCTGCTCCCAGATAACTTCTCGTGCACGAGCACAGTGTTATCTATATGAAATACGTGAACTAACACCCTCTAGTGGTGAAAAACTGTTAAAATGCAATCTGAAAGAGGTGGGGTTCAAGGTCTAAGAAATTAGCATATGAACCTCCTAGGTTAAGCTTTCAACTAAGAATACCAAGAGAACAAAGCAAAATTGGTGATAAAAGTAAATTGGAAAATTGTTTAAAATTACATGCTCTATCTGAATCATGAAAGTTTATTTTGGCCTAGACTGTCCCTTTAATATACCAAAATATACATGCAATAGGCAGGTGGAACTTGATGACCATTTTTGGCTCCTAACAAACGATGAATATTGAAATGTTTCATGTACTTCTTACAAGCTTATAGATGATGGATTAGTTGCAGGATGCTTCTCTGGAATGTAACAATAAGTAATCAAAATTATGTATTGGGTCTAGACGGTCCATTTAAGTATTGGAATTGACATTACAGGTTTGGTGAAACCATTAAAAACATCAATTACAAATGACAAAATAAAAGGTAAAGTAGCTATTTGTAAACCATTTAATACACTCCAGAAGATAACAAGGATTCTTGGAAATACATACAACGAGATATTTTTTTTATTATTTTGTGTTGTGATGTTATGACAATAGCATAAATGTATATGTTGGGAAATATATGGTACTTATTTTTTTAAAAGAAAAAAATATTATTATTATTATTATTATTTAATCCAGTTGTGTTGGGTTATTATGGGCCTACATTACATGTGTGTGCGGTGTTTAATTTATTTGCAATATACTGTAAAATTGTTCATTATACATTTCATTTCTAACTTGATTGTAAAAAAAAAAATTTGGTCTAGAAACAAGATTAAGAGTACAGGATATTTTTATGTTGCATCCAAAAATGGTAATCCCAGTTTCAATGGTAGAAATTAAGCTTTTTTTTTTTTACAAAACACGTTTTGCAGTCTGACAAATGTCTAAATGCCTATTATAAAACAGGAAAAGCAGCAGCCATTGTTATGCACAATATTAATAACCCATGTTAAGCTTGTTTCTAGATAAAACCTTAGCCAAATTAAAAACAAAATTCAACAATCAAGTTAGAATTTTTTTTATTAAGAACAATTTTACAGTATAATGCATATAAATTACACATTATACACACATTGATGTATACCCATAATGTCCCAGCTCAAATCAATGACTAATTCATTTATAAGTTTTGTTATTGGAATTGAAAAGGTTAATGTCACACGTGTAAATTGCTTTTGCAATTTCACACTGTACAATGATAAGGGATAGTCCTGCTGAAAAGCCATTGCATTCATGATTTGTATTTGTATGAGGTAGTACTGGTGAAACTCTGGTAACTTCACATTTGGAATCATAGCTTACTTGTAGCGATATGTGCAATACTTTCAACTTGTAATACAAGAGCACAGATGCGTGCAATATACTTGCAGTAGACTGTGTGAATATTATCCTTATTATTATTATTTCAGAAGTGTACCCGCAAAGTGTATTGTGTGTTTAGACACAATAAATATTATAGAACCTCCATACCATTCTGATAATGTAACTCAATATTTATATAATAGCGGTTACCAACTTTGCAGGGGCAATGTGTGCAATTTAATAACACTCTGAATTATATAATTTGCAAAGGATAATAGATATAAAACCTGAATCCTTTTAGTTCTGATTTGTCTATTAATTAAACTGAGACCAGATCAATAAACAAACATAGTTTATTAAAATAATTATTAGAAATAATAAGCAATATTTTAATAAAGTAAATCAATAAACAATTGTATCATTACAATGATTTAATAATTATCAGGTTAGAACTAATGAAAACAATCACTAAATTATTTTATTTGCAGTAGCTTGTGTGTATAATAGAGTAACAGAAATGTTTGTTATTTAAATTCTCAGCATAGCTGAGAAGAATCAGGTAAGCTAATAATCATGGCAAACCTTAAGAAAATGATATTATTACCAGATTCCTGATTTACCCAGTGTTATTGTCAACAGATAAGACCAGGTTAACAGGAATTACCTAACAAAAATATTTGTGACTATAAAGGGAAAACTAGAATTGATTAACTCACCTGATTCAATAAGAAAACTTTGAATATATATATATATATATATATATATATATATATAAATGCATAAATCATTTTAGCACAATGGTTTCATATAGGTTTGTATTGTTGGATCCTTCACTGAGTTCTGTGTAAATAGACCCTCTTAGGTTACCCCTGGGCCGTCTCTTGCCATTATCCTGACTTGTCTGTCTGGTCAGCTTAGCCTCCCATCTCCTCTGTACAGGGTGTGGTCATCATGCATGCTCAGTGTGGCCCCTTGTGCCGTCTGCTTGTGTCCCCTTGTGCCCCCCTTTTGTGGGTGAGCGTGTATTTTATGGAAAACTCTTAACTCCACCCCAACTGATAAGGTTAGGTTCACATAAATGATTGGTTAACACTAAATACAGATTAACATTTGTGTTAAAAAGCAGTCAGAATATTTTTCACTCTGAAGATGGCACTCGTCACTAAGCTATAACAGACAAATATGTATTTTGTAAATATATTCTAAAAAACAAGTCAGTATCTCTATTTGACCATTAACCAAGGTTGAACCCCACTAATATTTATAGACTAAGAGACTTACTGAAACCACATTAGAATAACATTGGGATATTTGTGGATATTTATACCAATAATGTAATGATAGGAATCATGCAGCTATGTTGGGGACCTTGAATATCATTATAACTAAATATGAATTATTTTGTTAACCCTTTCCGGTCCTTTTAATTTTTACATAGTGCTACACTAGGTCCTATTTAATTTTCACGCAATACTTCATGTCCCTTTGAGCATTACATTAAAAGCTTGAATAGAAAATTGCAGCATGTACTTTCAGATATACAAAAACATTAAAACAGCTACACTTTAGACGGTCTAAAGTGTAACTGTTCTAACATTTTTGTATATCTGAAAGTACATGCTGCAATTTTCAAAAGCTCCATGTAGGAGACACTGGCAGCATCTTGTCATCCTCTCGGAACCTTCAAGCCTCTAATAATGAGAGCTGAGAGTCCCAAGAAATCATTCCTGGAAGCCTGCCTGTTTGGTTCCGCTATATGCCGGTAGCACCATCTTACCACGCCATACTTTTGAATTGCACAGCTAAATAACAAGTCCAGCAAGTAATTGCTAGATGTCGCTATTTAGCTGTGCAATTCAAAAGCAAAAAGTCATGTCAGAATATATCCGTCATAGGACCACAAGCGGTAAAACCCTTTTTCGGATATATTCCAATATAGGACCGGTAAGGTACAAAAACTTTACTGTAAGAAATTATATACTGGCAAGCAACACTAGTTAAAACAAATTAAAGGACCAGTCAACACAGTAGATTTGCATAATCAGCAAATGCAAGATAACAAGACAATGCAATAGCACATAGTTTGAATTTTAAATTAGTAGATTTTTTTTCTAACAATTTAAAAAATTATGTCTATATCCACTCCCCCTGTACCATGTGACAGCCTTCAGCCAATCACAAATGCATACACGTTTATAATAATATAATTTACACTACAATTCTCATGTTAAATAATGATCCACTTGTAATCTAAACCATATAGTTATATTCTAATTCTTCAGAAAAGTGTTCCCAAATTAATTATATGCAAAATAATCCTTCAGATGATAATGGTTAAGGGGATCAGCCAATAGAATGCGAGCTCAATCTGATTGGCTGATCCAATCAGCCAATCGGATTGAACTTGAATCTGATTGGCTGATTCAATCAGCCAATCAGATTTTTCCTACCTTAATTCCGATTGGCTGATAGAATCCTATCAGCCAATCGGAATTCGAGGGACGCCATCTTGGATGACGTCATTTGAAGGAACCTTCATTCGTCGTTAGTCCGTCGGTGAAGAAGGATGGCTCCGCGTCGGCTGCTTCAAGATGGTCCCGCTCTGCACCGGATGGAAGAAGATAGAAGATGCCACCTGGATGAAGATGTCTGCTGGTCCGGATGTCCTCTTCTGCCCGGATAGGATGAAGACTTCGGACCCTCTGGAGGAGCTCTTCTGCCCGGATAGGATGAAGACTTCGGACCCTCTTCTGGACGGATCGGTGATACCCGGCTGGGTGAAGATAAGGTAGGAAGATCTTCAAGGGCTTAGTGTTAGGTTTTTTTAAGGGGGGTTTGGGTGGGTTAGATTAGGGGTATGTGGGTGGTGGGTTGTAATGTTGGGGGGGTATTGTATGTTTTTTTACAGGCAAAAGAGCTGTTTTCTTTGGGGCATGCCCCGCAAAAGGCCCTTTTAAGGTCTGGTAAGGTAATAGAGCTGTTAACTTTTTATTTTAGAATAGGGTAGGGCATTTTTTTATTTTGGGGGGCTTTGTTATTTTTTAGGGGGCTTAGAGTAGGTGTAATTAGTTTAAAATTCTTGTAATTTTTTTTATTTTTTGTAATTTAGTGGGGTTTTCTTCTGTTAAGTGTGATCAGTCCACGGGTCATCATTACTTCTGGGATATTACTCCTCCCCAACAGGAAGTGCAAGAGGATTCACCCAGCAGAGCTGCATATAGCTCCTCCCCTCTACGTCACTCCCAGTCATTCTCTTGCACCCAACGATTAGATAGGATGTGTGAGAGGACTATGGTGATTATACTTAGTTTTATATCTTCAATCAAAAGTTTGTTATTTTAAAATAGCACCGGAGTGTGTTATTATCTCTCTGGCAGAGTTTGAAGAAGAATCTACCAGAGTTTTGCTATGATTTTAGCCGGAGTAGTTAAGATCATATTGCTGTTCTCGGCCATCTGAGGAGTGAGGTAAACTTCAGATCAGGGGACAGCGGGCAGATGAATCTGCATAGAGGTATGTAGCAGTTTTTATTTTCTGACAATGGAATTGATGAGAAAATCCTGCCATACCGATATAATGTCATGTATGTATACTTTACACTTCAGTATTCTGGGGAATGGTACTTCACTAGAATTACACTGTAAGAAATACATAAAGCTGTTTAATAACTAGAGATTATGTTTAGCGTTTTTGCTGGAATGTAAAATCGTTTTCATTTGCTGAGGTACTGTGTGAATAAATGTTTGGGCACTATTTTTCCACTTGGCAGTTGCTTAATCTGTTTTTTCTGACAGTTTCTGTTCTCCCTCACTGCTGTGTGTGAGGGGGAGGGGCCGTTTTTTGGCGCTTTTTCTATGCATCAAATATTTCAGTCAGCAACTCATTGTATTCCCTGCATGATCCGGTTCATCTCTACAGAGCTCAGGGGTCTTCAAAACTTATTTTGAGGGAGGTAATTTCTCTCAGCAGAGCTGTGAGAATTATAGTTTGACTGAGATAAAAAACGTTTATTCTGTAATTTGTTTCCTGCTTTCAGAATTTGTTATCTTTGCTAATGGGATTAAACCTTTGCTAAAGTTGTGTTGTTTACAAGGATTGAGGCTATAACTGTTTCAATTATTAATTTTCAACTGTCATAGATCTTCTGTGCTTCTTAAAGGCACAGTACATTTTAATATTATTCTAATTGAATTGTATTTCCAAGTTGCAAGTTTATTTGCTAGTGTGTTAAACATGTCTGATTCAGAGGATGATACCTGTGTCATTTGTTGCAATGCCAAAGTGGAGCCCAATAGAAATTTATGTACTAACTGTATTGATGCTACTTTAAATAAAAGTCAATCTGTACAAATTGAACAAATTTCACCAAACAACGAGGGGAGAGTTATGCCGACTAACTCTCCTCACGTGTCAGTACCTACATCTCCCGCTCAGAGGGAGGTGCGTGATATTGTAGCGCCGAGTACATCTGGGCGGCCATTACAAATCACATTACAGGATATGGCTACTGTTATGACTGAGGTTTTGGCTAAATTACCAGAACTAAGAGGTAAGCGTGATCACTCTGGGGTGAGAACAGAGTGCGCTGATAATATTAGGGCCATGTCAGACACTGCGTCACAGGTGGCAGAACATGAGGACGGAGAACTTCATTCTGTGGGTGACGGTTCTGATCCAAACAGACTGGATTCAGATATTTCAAATTTTAAATTTAAACTGGAAAACCTCCGTGTATTACTAGGGGAGGTGTTAGCGGCTCTGAATGATTGTAACACAGTTGCAATACCAGAGAAAATGTGTAGGTTGGATAAATATTTTGCGGTACCGATGAGTACTGAGGTTTTTCCTATACCTAAGAGACTTACTGAAATTGTTACTAAGGAGTGGGATAGACCCGGTGTGCCGTTCTCACCCCCTCCGATATTTAGAAAAATGTTTCCAATAGACGCCACCACAAGGGACTTATGGCAAACGGTCCCTAAGGTGGAGGGAGCAGTTTCTACCTTAGCTAAGCGTACCACTATCCCGGTGGAGGATAGCTGTGCTTTTTCAGATCCAATGGATAAAAAGTTAGAGGGTTACCTTAAGAAAATGTTTGTTCAACAAGGTTTTATATTGCAACCCCTTGCATGCATTGCGCCGATCATGGCTGCAGCGGCATTCTGGATTGAGTCTCTGGAAGAGAACATTGGTTCAGCTACTCTGGACGACATTACGGACAGGCTTAGAGTCCTTAAACTAGCTAATTCATTCATTTCGGAGGCCGTAGTACATCTTACTAAACTTACGGCGAAGAATTCAGGATTCGCCATTCAGGCACGCAGGGCGCTGTGGCTAAAATCCTGGTCATCTGATGTTACTTCTAAGTCTAAATTGCTTAATATACCTTTCAAAGGGCAGACCTTATTCGGGCCCGGGTTGAAAGAGATTATCGCTGACATTACAGGAGGTAAAGGCCATGCCCTGCCTCAGGACAAAGCCAAAGCCAAGACTAGACAGTCTAATTTTCGTTCCTTTCGTAATTTCAAAGCAGGAGCAGCATCAACTTCCCCTGCACCAAAACAGGAAGGAGCTGTTGCTCGCTACAGACAAGGCTGGAAACCTAACCAGTCCTGGAACAAGGGCAAGCAGACTAGGAAACCTGCTGCTGCCCCTAAAACAGCATGAATTGAGGGCCCCCGATCCGGGATCGGATCTAGTGGGGGGCAGACTTTCTCTCTTCGCCCAGGCTTGGGCAAGAGATGTTCAGGATCCCTGGGCGCTAGAGATAATATCTCAGGGATACCTTCTGGACTTCAAATACTCTCCTCCAAGAGAGAGATTTCATCTGTCAAGATTGTCAACAATCCAGACAAAGAAAGAGGCGTTTCTACGCTGCGTACAAGAGCTCTTGTTAATGGGAGTAATCCATCCAGTTCCACGATCGGAACAGGGACAGGGGTTTTACTCAAATCTGTTTGTGGTTCCCAAAAAAGAGGGAACTTTCAGACCAATCCTGGACTTAAAGATCCTAAACAAATTCCTAAGAGTTCCATCGTTCAAGATGGAGACTATTCGGACAATTTTACCTATGATCCAAGAGGGTCAATACATGACCACTGTAGATTTAAAAGATGCTTACCTTCAAATACCGATTCACAAAGATCATTATCGGTACCTAAGGTTTGCCTTCCTAGACAGGCATTACAAGTTTGTGGCTCTTCCATTCGGATTGGCTACAGCTCCAAGAATCTTCACAAAGGTTCTGGGTGCTCTTCTGGCGGGTACTAAGACCGCGGGGGAATCTCGGTAGCTCCATACCTAGACGACATTCTGATACAAGCTTCAAGCTTTCAAACTGCCAAGTCTCATACAGAGTTAGTGCTGGCATTTCTAAGGTCACATGGATGGAAGGTGAACGAAAAGAAAAGTTCACTCGTTCCACTCACAAGAGTTCCCTTCCTGGGGACTCTTATAGATTCTGTAGAAATGAAGATTTACCTGACAGAGGACAGGCTAACAAGACTTCAAAGTGCTTGCCGCACCCTTCATTCCATTCAACACCCGTCAGTGGCTCAATGCATGGAGGTAATCGGCTTAATGGTAGCGGCAATGGACATAGTACCCTTTGCACGCTTACACCTCAGACCACTGCAACTGTGCATGCTAAGTCAGTGGAATGGGGATTACTCAGACTTATCCCCTTCTCTGAATCTGGATCAAGAGACCAGAAATTCTCTTCTATGGTGGCTTCTCGGCCACATCTGTCCAGGGGGATGCCATTCAGCAGACCAGACTGGACAATTGTAACAACAGACGCCAGCCTTCTAGGTTGGGGTGCCGTCTGGAATTCTCTGAAGGCTCAGGGACAATGGAGTCAGGAGGAGAGTCTCCTGCCAATAAACATTCTGGAATTGAGAGCAGTTCTCAATGCCCTCCTGGCTTGGCCCCAGTTGACAACTCGGGGGTTCATCAGGTTTCAGTCGGACAACATCACGACTGTAGCTTACATCAACCATCAGGGAGGGACAAGAAGCTCCCTAGCTATGATGGAAGTATCAAAGATAATTTGCTGGGCAGAGTCTCACTCTTGCCACCTGTCAGCAATCCACATCCCGGGAGTGGAGAACTGGGAGGCGGATTTCTTAAGTCGTCAGACTTTTCATCCGGGGGAGTGGGAACTTCATCCGGAGGTCTTTGCCCAAATACTTCGACGTTGGGGCAAACCCTGAGATAGATCTCATGGCGTCTCGACAGAACGCCAAGCTTCCTCGTTACGGGTCCAGATCCAGGGATCCAGGAGCAGTCCTGATAGATGCTCTGACAGCACCTTGGGACTTCAGGATGGCTTACGTGTTTCCACCCTTCCCGTTGCTTCCTCGATTGATTGCCAGAATCAAACAAGAGAGAGCATCAGTGATTCTAATAGCACCTGCGTGGCCACGCAGGACTTGGTATGCAGACCTGGTGGACATGTCATCCTGTCCACCTTGGTCTCTACCTCTGAAACAGGACCTTCTGATACAGGGTCCCTTCAAACATCAAAATCTAACTTCTCTGAAGCTGACTGCTTGGAAATTGAACGCTTGATTTTATCAAGACGTGGATTTTCTGAGTCAGTTATTGATACCTTAATACAGGCTAGGAAACCTGTTACCAGAAAGATTTACCATAAGATATGGCGTAAATACCTATATTGGTGTGAATCCAAAGGTTACTCTTGGAGTAAGGTTAGGATTCCTAGGATATTGTCTTTTCTACAAGAAGGTTTAGAAAAGGGTTTATCTGCTAGTTCATTAAAGGGACAGATCTCAGCTCTGTCCATTCTGTTACACAAACGTCTGTCAGAAGTTCCTGACGTCCAGGCTTTTTGTCAGGCTTTGGCCAGAATTAAGCCTGTGTTTAAAAACTGTTGCTCCACCATGGAGTTTAAACCTTGTTCTTAATGTTTTACAGGGCGTTCCGTTTTGAACCCCTTCATTCCATTGATATAAAGTTGTTATCTTGGAAAGTTCTATTTTTAATGGCTATTTCCTCGGCTCGAAGAGTCTCTGAATTATCAGCCTTACATTGTGATTCTCCTTATTTGATTTTTCATTCGGATAAGGTAGTCCTGCGTACTAAACCTGGGTTCTTACCTAAGGTAGTTACTAACAGGAATATCAATCAAGAGATTGTTGTTCCTTCTTTATGCCCAAATCCTTCTTCAAAGAAGGAACGTCTACTGCACAACCTGGATGTAGTCCGTGCTCTAAAATTTTACTTACAGGCAACTAAGGAATTTCGACAAACGTCTTCTCTGTTTGTCATTTACTCTGGGCAGAGGAGAGGTCAAAAAGCTTCCGCTACCTCTCTTTCTTTTTGGCTTCGTAGCATAATTCGTTTAGCTTATGAGACTGCTGGACAGCAGCCTCCTGAAAGAATTACAGCTCATTCTACTAGAGCTGTGGCTTCCACTTGGGCCTTCAAGAATGAGGCCTCTGTTGAACAGATTTGCAAGGCTGCAACTTGGTCTTCGCTTCATACTTTTTCCAAATTTTACAAATTTGACACTTTTGCTTCATCGGAGGCTATTTTTGGGAGAAAGGTTCTTCAGGCAGTGGTTCCTTCTGTATAAAGAGCCTGCCTATCCCTCCCGTCATCCGTGTACTTTTGCTTTGGTATTGGTATCCCAGAAGTAATGATGACCCGTGGACTGATCACACTTAACAGAAGAAAACATAATTTATGCTTACCTTATAAATTCCTTTCTTCTGTAGTGTGATCAGTCCACGGCCCGCCCTGTTTTTAAGGCAGGTAAATATTTTTTAATTTATACTCCAGTCACCACTTCACCCTTGGCTTTTCCTTTCTCGTTGGTCCTTGGTCGAATGACTGGGAGTGACGTAGAGGGGAGGAGCTATATGCAGCTCTGCTGGGTGAATCCTCTTGCACTTCCTGTTGGGGAGGAGTAATATCCCAGAAGTAATGATGACCCGTGGACTGATCACACTACAGAAGAAAGGAATTTATCAGGTAAGCATAAATTATGTTTTTTTGTAATTTAGTTTAGTTGATTTAATTGTAGGTAGTTTAGTTAATTAATTTATTGATAGTATAGTGTTAGGTTTAATTGTAACTTAGGTTAGGATTTATTTTACAGGTAATTTTGTAATTATTTTAACTAGGTAGCTATTAAATAGTTAATAACTATTTAATAGCTATTGTACCTAGTTAAAATAAATACAAAGTTGCCTGTAAAATAAATATAAATCCTAAAATAACTACAATATAATTATTGGTTATATTGTAGCTATATTAGGGTTTATTTTACAGGTAAGTATTTAGCTTTAAATAGAATTAATTTATTTAATAAGAGTTAATTTATTTTGTTAGATAAAAATTATATTTAACTTAGGGGGGTGTTAGTGTTAGGGTTAGACTTAGCTTTAGGGGTTAATACATTTATTAGAGTAGCGGCGAGGTCCGGTCGGCAGATTAGGGGTTAATACTTGAAGTTAGGTGTCAAAGATGTTAGGGAGGGCAGATTAGGGGTTAATACTATTTATTATAGGGTTTGCGAGGCGGGAGTGCGGCGGTTTAGGGGTTAATAAATTTATTATAGTGGCGGCTAGGTCCGGTCGGCAGATTAGGGGTTAATAAGTGTAGGTAAGGTAGCGGTGACGTTGGGGGGGGGGGCAGATTAGGGGATAATAATTATAATGTAGGTGTTAGCGATGTTGTGGGCAGCAGATTAGGGGTACATAGGTATAATGTAGGTTGCGGAGCGGCAGATTAGAGGTTAATAATATAATGCTGGGGTCAGCGATAGTGGGGGCAGCAGATTAGGGGTTAATAAGTGTAAGGTTAGGGGTGTTTAGACTCGGGGTTCATGTTAGGGTGTTAGGTGCAGACTTAGAGAGTGTTTCCCCATAGGAAACAATAGGACTGCGTTAGGAGCTCAACGCTGCTTTTTTGCAGGTGTTAGGTTTTTTTTCAGCTCAAACTGCCCCATTGTTTCCTATGGGGAAATCGTGCACAAGCAATTTTTTCAAGCTGGCCGCTACCGTAAGCACCGCTGGTATTTAGAGTTGAAATGGCAGTAAATTATGCTCTACGCTCCCTTTTTGGAGCCTAACGCAGCCCTTCAGAGAACTCTAAATACCCGCTGTATTTAAAAGGTGCGGGGGGAAAAAACATGCGTAGCTAACGCACCCCTTTGGCCGCAAAACTCTAAATCTAGTCGTTAGTTATTAAGTAATTTATCAGAATGCTTTCTGAAATGTCCTAAACCTAGAGAAACATTGACAGCAGATGTGACGTAAGTTTTAGAATATACTAAACTTCTATGTTTAAAATGTTTGTAGTCATGTGTTTTCCAGATATCTTCTCTCTCCCTTGTGAAATATATCTGACAGCTTCATTATTTTCTGTGGAAGATATCCCTCATCTCTCTAGGACTTTCAGATTCTGTTCTTTTTCTTACAGAATTCCATGAGTTCAGCCCATTTGAAGTCTGCACTATAATTTATCTCCAAACTAGAGAATATTTGCTTTTCAGTTCTATTTTAAATATAAGAAATAGAGTGCAATGTAGTTTGTAAAAGATACACATAAATATACATATGTATATTTATGATCCTAATTTGTTAAAGATACACAGAAACTGTGAAAGCATAATTAGTATTTGTAAAATAACAAACTTAATTACATTGCTGTATATACAATTAAACAATCTGAAGTATAAAGTAATATAAAACAAAGCACTTACCAGAGTTCTTCTTTAGGTTGTCTTTTATTTATTTCTCTGTCCAAGTGATTCCATACTGCCTCTATAATATTCAGGTCTGGACTCTGTGCGGGCCAGTCCATGACTTTTAGTGTTTTATCAGCTGTTTTTCTCTCCAAATATGATTTTACTGCATTAGCAGTGTGCTTGGGATCCTTATCATGCTGAAAAATTCATTCATTATCCCATCAATTTGGACAATAACACCAAAATCACTTGCAGAAATGCAGCCCCAAACCAGGACAGACCCTATACCATGTTTTACTGAAGGCCGCAAGCACTCATTCTTCCTTCTCTCTCCATCTCTTCTTCTCACATATTATCAATTATTGGACCCAAAAATTTCAAACTTGTATTCGTCACTCCATAATACTCTTTTCCACTAATCTGCATTCCAATCTTTGTGAGCTTTAGCATATCTTAGCCTTTTCAGCCTGTTCCCCATCTGAAAAAGTGGTTTCTTGGGTGCTACCCTTCCACAAAGACCATTTATGATTAAGCTTCTTTGGACCATAGAAGGGTTAACTTGGCATCCGATGAAGCTGCCAGATGCTGAGTCAGGTCCTTATTGAATTTCTTCCAGTCTATCAAAGAAGAACCTCTGAGAAACTTCTCATCAGATTTTGAAAGTTTTCTTGGCCTTTCAGTCCTTTTTTTTGTCCTTGACTTCTCCTGATTCTTCAAATTTCTTTATAACATCTTGAATACATCTTTAGTATCCAGTTTGTTTGCTGATTTCCCTTTGAGCATGGCCTTGCTGATGCAAAAGTATGATTTTTATGTTTGTTAACTTCTGTGATCTTTGGCTTTTTGAATGGAATGATGTGAAAGTTGGTCTTATTTGCAAGCTTCCAATGAATTAAACTCATAACACATGTGTATTTATTGATCAAGCATGTCTTGCACAAACCTGGTGTAACCTTTTTCACAGCAGTTATTTTGACATGAAATGTAGTAGGACAAATACAGGTGTTAGCAATGGCATTAGTTAGGGTTACTTTCCATTTTGGTTTACAAGAGCCTGGTTCCTTGCCATTTTAGCCTATAGAAGCCGTTTCTGCTGATTATATTTCTGTTTTTTAATACTGCATACAAATATTCTGTATTTTCTGGTTGTATTCTAATAAAACGACTGATCAATAATTATATATGGTCATTATGCCATTGCTAAAACAACAAATCTAATGGTGGCCTAAGACTTTTTTTACAGTACTGTATTTATATATATATATATATATATATATATATATATATATAAATACCTGAACCTTTTAAATTGACTCATAATGTGTTATTTATGAAGGATAAAGAATTTGATACATAGGATTCTTTTGTGGAATCTGTGAGGCTTATTTTTAATGCTTAATTTTCTGTTGCTAATGCCCAAAACTCTATAAGATTACTAAATGGGCCTGTGGAACATTTCATTGCTAAATTTGTTGTCTTCTGATACAGGGCGAATGAGGCTGCAATAACAGATCAATTCAGAATTGGACTAAGTGAGGAACTTAACGATGAGCTAACCCGCACTAGTTCTCTGAATGATTTGAAAAACTAGAAGAAGGGAGTCAAAAATACTTTATTTAGGAAACCTCTCTGGATGTTTTTTTTTTTCTTTTTGTTTCTTGTGCTTAACCTAAGTCTGAGGATAAATCTTCTATTGAACCTTTTAAATTGGAATGTGGACCTAGGCAAATAGGGTTAATTAAGAGACACTTACATTGAGAAGAACAGGAATGCTGTTTTCAGTCTAAACCTTGTTTATTTTGTTGGTATTGCTGGATATGTGGTGAAAGAATTGTTCTGTTTTGCTAAAAAAAAGACCCCAGAAAAAGAAAAGAGTTCTAGTATTTTCTTCAGCGCCACTTCTTTTGCATCAGTAGCCCATTTGTCTTTTTCTTTTTGTTCTTTGTTAGGCTAAAAAAAGGGTGAATTTAAGGCTATTATTGATTCTGGTGCTACCAGTTCTTTCATTGATGATTTCCTTTTTTTTAACGTCTCAAGGCAAAGGAACATTCAACTATGGTGTAGGTGGTGGATTGTATTCCCATTAATTCTGACCTTATAAGGTTTGAAACTTGTACCCGTGAAATGTGGTTTGGAAATTTTAATTTGGGGAAAAAAATCAAACCTTTATACCCTTTATGTTTGCAGTCTTAATGCTTTCATATTGAGTAACCTCTCTACACTGGTGTTTTGGATTGCTGTTTGACTCCTGATTCTGATTTTTGCTTTCCTAACTTTGATTTTTGATTTAAAGTTGATTTCTATTACTTACCTTGGCTTTTATATATAAAACCAGTAAAGGTTTATTGTAAGCTGAGCCATTGATACATCTGCCTGATTCCAGGTAATCTTCTCTGATGAGCAGGGCCGGATTGGGCCGCTGGGATACCGGGAAAAATCCCGGTGAGCCGGCAGCTGGTGGGCCAGCAGGGGCAGCTGCAGTGGCAGTTGTGTGAGTAACGGTGCATATTACCAGTGCTGGCGCTGCTTCAATAAGGTCAGTAGGGGAGCGCAAACTCAGCCAGAACAGCCAGCAACTTGATCATTTAATTTAATTTTTTACATTTTAAAAAGTTAGGCAGTGCACAATTCAAATTGGGCAGGCATAGCAATAGTGCACAACTGCACACTATGCACATGTGAGACACCGCACCCTGACCCCCGTGCTGCCTTGTGGGTTCCCCCACCTAATACTGAAACACATCATATTGACACATTCCAGTTCAGTCCCAGTCATGTTCCTGTTTCACAGCACCAGGAACGTGACCGGAGAGAAAGGAGGAGGCGGAGCATGAGCAGAGACAGTCTCACAACAATGTATCATGAAACACAGCACTCACTGCACAGCCAGGAACAGGTTTACCAAACCCAGTATAGATACATAGAAACAGAAATCGTTCCAGCTGGTGCAACAAAAGACTTTATTGTGCAAACAGGGATAAAAAGCGACGTTTCAGGCCCACACCTGGCCTTTTCTCAAGCTTGAGAAAAGGCCAGGTGTGGGCCTGAAACGTCGCTTTTTATCCCTGTTTGCACAATAAAGTCTTTTGTTGCACCAGCTGGAACGATTTCTGTTTCAGAGACAGTCTCAGACAGCACTGCCTGCAGGAAGAGCGCGCACAGCAAATTTGAAGACAGGATTCAGGAGAAAGAAGATCTGTTGGGGTAAGGTAAGTAAGTATTGTTAAGTACTGCATCATCAGACACACATCACCCGCTGCCACTGCTGCATACATTGAATTAAAGTTGCATATATTTTTTTTTACAAAATTACTTATATACATTGTGTTATTTTAAAAACTCATGACTCGGCGGGCGGAGCCAACTACCAGCGCACCAAGACATACTAATGCAGAGCTCCTGAAATTTGATTGCTAAAACCTTGATTTTTGGCGTTTTGGAAGCATATATACACTTTTTCTACGTTGCCCTTAGGATGGAGGAACTTTCTACACACCTTGTCTCTCTACTGGAGGATCTGATTGATAAGACTGACGGTCAGTTTTGCAGCCTGAGGTCCGCCATTATGGGGATGCGTGCTCCTTCCCATTCTAACTACGACTCCCACGCGGCAAGCCAGACAGAAAGCTCATTACCTACTCAACATGCTCCTAAACAAACGCAGGAAAGGCAATATAGTCAGGGCTCAAACAGCACTCTCTCTGGATCGGCAAATAATGACCCGATGCCACCAAGCTCAGCTGACCTACCCCACAACGCCACAGCTACACTGAGAGCAGCAAGATCTATCCAGATCACCACGGGGCAACATCCCCAGCTCTCTCTCCCTCCTTACCTAGGTTTTGAAGTACCTCTCACCCCTAACATGCTCGAGACTCTGGTGGATGCAGGAGATTACTACGGCAATCAACGGAGAGTACACACATGCCACTTAAGGTACTTGCCGCTATGCAGGAGGGAGCTTGGGGAACAGAACAAGCAAAGAATGTATATGTACACGAGAGCCGGGGTGACACCTTCACTGGGGCATTATCTGCTGACGAGATTTCACAGAAACAAATTAACTTTACCTACCAGGGCTCCGTTGATACTAAGGACGGTAAACTACTTGGCCATATGCATTTGTGGGGTGACAGCCTAACTCCTTCCTTTGGGCTCCAGTCTCACTGCAAGCAACTAGTGGACCAGACTGATTCTGTTGGAGTGGGTTAGGCGGAGGCCGTAGCCCATTTCGCCTGTATGGTCTCATCTGGGATTAAAGCTGCACTATTACCAGTAAAGAGACCGTTCTAATACATGGTGTCTTAGGGCACACTGTTTTACAAGACTTCATTTCTGTCCCTCTTTAGGTTTGAATCTTGAAAAAAAAAATTTATTTTATCCCAGTATTCTAGCTTGCATACTTTTATAGTTGCACCTACTATTGTGTATACTGGTGCAATGTCTGTCGCTATTGTTTATAAAACATTGCATAGATACTGGGATTATTAGCTTCTGATATGATATGAGATATATGGTGCAGCTATTTTGGTTTGACTGTTACCTTTAACATATTTTACCCAGCTCATTAACATATCATTACAATGCAGGCATTCAATGCTACTTAACCTTATTCTTCTGTTTATTATACTATAATAGCATAGGTTAAAATATTTATTAAGTTGTTCCTATTTTTATTGTAATAACTAGTGTATTATTGTAAAGAGCATAATCTTGGTTTAATAGAGACAGACTTACAAGCAGGCGACATTTACTTAAGGCCCTCATTTATATCTATTGGTCAGAGCTCTATAGAGTACTATTATTCTATTTTACTATAGTTGAAGACTATAATGGCTATGGTTCTTACTTACGGTGTCAGCTAGTCTTCCTTCTGAAGCCCATCCTTGAAACCACATAATGTAATCCCCACTCACTCCCCCCATTTTATTAATTATCATTTTGATATCCTATATGCCAAGGGGTGCCTCGCCTTATTATTATAATGAACGCCTTTATAACCTAAACATTCTTTAAAAAAAAAAAAAAAAAAAATATGCTCATATTTAGGGTTATCAGAGACTGTTTACACAATCACTGTTTCACTCCCTTTTGCCTCAGAATGTTGCCCCTTGGAACACTCTTTATGCATATACCATTGACATAAGATTAGAAAATCTCTCCCTCTTCTCTTCTCTTCCAATTGCCATACCCAAATTGCAGGAGATTCCCTCCCACTTATACACTGAAAGGTAAAACTTTAAATAGCTAAAGCCATACCTATTTACTGACAGTTAGGTTATTGTCTCTCTTTATATGTCTCAAGTTAACTGGAGCACTAGATGTGCAGAGTTTATATTTGTCTTATGGTTCTGTTTTAGTATTATACTGCAGAAGCTGAGCCTATTTATAGTTATTACAAGCATGCTAATGCCTTAGGCCTATGTCTAAAGTTGCTTATATGATGTTTAGTTTTGGTAGTCCATATATGGGGAACATCCCTTATAAGGCTCACATTATATCCCTGCTGCACCGTCCTTTACATTATTTTTCAATGGTCATGTTATTTCCATCCATTATCTCTATTTAACCCCTCTCCTCCCTTTCCCGCCGGCATTTATCACCTGCGGGTCATATCCCTTCTCCTTTTTCCCACATCGCCTATAGCTGGCATCTCCCCAGGATAGGGGTTCATATAATAGTCCTTTGCTCTCCATATATAT
The DNA here is from genome assembly GCF_027579735.1 of Bombina bombina. Taxonomy (NCBI): domain Eukaryota; kingdom Metazoa; phylum Chordata; class Amphibia; order Anura; family Bombinatoridae; genus Bombina; species Bombina bombina. The sequence continues at coordinate 913,059,093 of NC_069499.1, forward strand.
TTAAATATCCTCCCCTGTCCCCTTTATTTTTAGGAAACTACCCTTGCTCTTACATCTCCTAGCTTGAATTTACCCATGGCGTAAATACAGGATTAGAGTGACTCGAATCAGCTTAAGAGGTGCTGCAACTATATGAACCCCAGCATAATATTTAGCTAAGATGTATTGCATTGTATGTTGGTCAATATATATGTATGACTATTTTGCTGATATTAAATCAGAGCCCCTTCAACTATTAAGGTTAAGGGTCCTGTAATCTTTAGCTTTCTAGCATTTTGGCTGGCTCCGCCCTCCATTTCCCCCTATTTCGAGCGGCTCTTGCCCGCTGCAAACCCCCCTCCCCCCATACACTCTGACCTCTGAGAGGTCGGACAAAAGCCAATTCCCTACCTCTTATCATTTATAGTCTATACAATACCTCCCATCTCGAGGTAGGGATCATTAGTTATATTTTATAAAAATTGAGGTTTTATAGATATATGTTCCAGTCACCTGAGTTTCTTGTATATTGTTTTACATTTTCTCTTCATGGCGGCAGAAGTGGTGCTCTAACACATGTCAACTGTTATTCTACTATGCATATGGATATATGGCACCACTACGGGTTAGACAATGTGAAAACAACTGCTTCATTAGTTCACCAATGTTTTAGCCTACATTTATTTCATGTATGAGAAATGCACAAGTGTTTTTATTATTTTTGATCCGTGCCTGGACATATTGTTTGTTCTATTGTTGTTACTTATCGCCTCAATAAAAAATTATTTAAATAAAAAAACAAATCTCATGACTGGAACTTTTGCAACTGCGGATGGAGGGGGGGTTGGGGCCGGGGGGGTTCTGCTGGAGTGCTTGCTTTGTTAGCTCAGATTTCACATCTGTGGTGTGCAACATGCAGTGTTCAGTAACTCTGTCTGTATCTCTGAAAAAAAGACTGCAGTGTCAAAGTAAGTGTGTGTAACCAAATGCTATATTCCACAGCACAGTGACAGCACTATGTAAAATGTTAGTGCTTCAAACATAAAACTGATTAGACAGCATCCTCAATTACAGTTTGCATACAATCAAAGCTGTGTTCTATATACTGTGTCACATATTGGCACACACAGTCACATGCACTTGTCATCCATATATACAGTGGGGGGAAAAAGTATTTAGTCAGCCACCAATTGTGCAAGTTCTCCCACTTAAGAAGATGAGAGAGGCCTGTAATTTTCATCATAGGTATACCTCAACTACGAGAGACAAAATGTGGAAACAAATCCAGACAATCACATTGTCTGATTTGGAAAGAATTTATTTGCAAATTATGGTGGAAAATAAGTATTCGGTCAATATCAAAAGTTTATCTCAATACTTTGTTATATATCCTTTGTTGGCAATGACAGAGGTCAAACGTTTTCTGTAAGTCTTCACAAGGTTGTCACACACTGTTGCTGGTATGTTGGCCCATTCCTGCATGCAGATCTCCTCTAGAGCAGTGATGTTTTGGGGCTGTCGCTGGGCAACACAGACTTTCAACTCCCTGCAAAGGTTTTCTATGGGGTTGAGATCTGGAGACTGGCTAGGCCACTCCAGGACCTTGAAATGCTTCTTATGAAGCCACTCCTTTGTTGCCTGGGCAGTGTGTTTCGGATCATTGTCATGCTGAAAGATCCAGCCATGTTTCATCTCCAATGCCCTTGCTGATGGAAGGAGGTTTGCACTCAAAATCTCACGATACATGGTCCCATTCATTCTTTCATGTACACGGATCAGTAGTCCTGTTCCCTTTGCATAGAAACAGCCCCAAAGCATGATGTTGCCATCCCCATGCTTCACAGTAGGTATGGTGTTCTAATCTTTAATCTTTGGTTGAAACTCAGCATTCTCTCTCCTCCAAACACGACAAGTTGTGTTTCTACCAAACAGTTCTACTTTGGTTTCATCTGACCATATAACATTCTCCCAATCCGCTTCTGGATCATCCAAATGCTCTCTAGCATACTTCAGACGGGCCCGGACATGTACTGGCTTAAGCAGGGGGACACGTCTGGCACTGCAGGATCTGATTCCCTGGCGGCGTAGTGTGTTACTGATGGTAGCCTTTGTTACGTTGGTCCCAGCTCTCTGCAGGTCATTCACTAGGTCCCCCCGCGTGGTTCTGGGATGTTTGCTCACCATTCTTGTGATCATTTTGACCCCAGGGGGTGAGAGCTTGCGTGGAGCCCCAGATCGAGGGAGATTATCAGTGGTCTTGTATGTCTTCCATTTTCTAATTATTGCTCCCACAGTTGATTTCTTCACACCAAGCTGCTTGCCTATTGCAGATTCAGTCTTCCCAGTCTGGTAAAGGTCTACAGTTTTGTTTCTGGTGTCCTTCGACAGCTCTTTGGTCTTCACCATAGTGAAGTTTGGAGTGTGACTGTTTGAGGTTGTGGGCAGATGTCTTTTATACTGATAACAAGTTCAAACAGGTGATATTAATACAGGTAATAAGTGGAGGACAGAGGAGCCTCTTAAAGAAGAAGATATAGGTCTGTGAGAGCCAGAAATCTTGCTTGTTTGTAGGTGACCAAATACTTATTTTCCACCATAATTTGCAAATAAATTCTTTCCAAATCAGACAATTTGATTGTCTGGATTTGTTTCCACATTTTGTCTCTCATAGTTGAGGTTTAGCTATGATGAAAATTACAGGCCTCTCTCATCTTCTTAAGTGGGAGAACTTGCACAATTGGTGGCTGACTAAATACTTTTTTGCCCCACTGTATTTGTATCACACTCCCCAAGAATGTAAGGGACTCTCCAATTCTGGGAACTTGCCACATGTTAATTAATTGAGCCTTAGTGTTAACTGACAAATACTAAAAACTAAAAATAGGAAGCAGTAGTAAATTGTAAAAATAAAATTAACTAATGTATCATTAAAATAAACAAAGGGCAAGATCACAACTGACAGACTCAAAGAATGTGATATTAAAATATGTTCCGTGTCAGGGGCCCCGGTGGGGGTGGGGTGTGACTGGGCTGGAGGGGGCGTGGCTGGGCTGGAGGGGGCGGGTTGGGCTGGTCTATACAAATTTCCAGGGCTGGTCTGATTTCCCAGTCCGGCCCTGCTGATGAGTCAAATTTCAGCTATGCCCAACACCTGGTTATCTAATGGTTAGACAGAGGCCTGGAGAGGCCTACAAGCCACAGTGTCTCCCACCCACTGTGAAATTTGGTGGAGGATAGGTGATGATCTGGGTGGTACTTCAGCAAGGTGGAAATTAGGCAGATTTATCTTTGTGAAGAATGCATGAATCAAGCCACTTACAAGGTTATCCTGGAAGAAAACTTGCTTCCTTCTGCTCTGACAATGTTCCCCAACTCTGAGGATTGTTTTTTCCAGTCAGATGTCAGCCGCTCTGGAATCAATCCGGGATGTAACCCAACTGCTAGCGTGAATTGAAAGCACACGCTAGCACACTGAGAAATATCCAGGACGTGACCCACTCAGGAAGCAGATTAGAAGATAACAAAAATGAATATTGTTCCAGAATGCAGGAAAGCCACAAAGGATAAAACGTCCCTTTAAGTAGTACAAAGAACAAAAAGGAAATGCTCTTACTTTGAAGCTTCTGAAAAAGGTCCTCTTTAGCAGGCTTGTAAAACAAAGGAAAAGTTCTCTTTTGCAGCTTGTAAAGTATAATGTCCCTTTAAGCAGGTTTATAACAAACAGAAAGGCAAAGTTCTCTTTTGCAGCTTGTAAAAGTAAATGTCCCTTTTAAGCAGGTGTATAACAAACAGAAAGGCAAAGTTCTCTTTTGCAGCTTGTAAAAGTATAATGTCCCTTTAAGCAGGTTTATAACAAACAGAAAGGCAAAGTTCTCTTTTGCAGCTTGTAAAAGTAAATGTCCCTTTTAAGCAGGTGTATAACAAACAGAAAGGCAAAGTTCTCTTTTGCAGCTTGTAAAAGTAAATGTCCCTTTTAAGCAGGTGTATAACAAACAGAAAGGCAAAGTTCTCTTTTGCAGCTTGTAAAAGTAAAATGTCCCTTTAAGCAGGTCTTGTTTAACAAAGAATAGGTTTAAAGGTAAAGGCCAAAGCAAGGTCAGGCAGGCAGAAGTCGGCATCCAAATATCAGCAAAAGGTATAGGCAAAAGACAGGGTCAGGCAAGCAGAAGTCGGCATCCAAGTGTCAGCAAAAGGGAAATAGCTACAGGCAAGGTCAGGCAGGCAGAAGTCAATGTCCAAATATCAGCAAGTAGGGATTAGGCAAGAGGCTTGGTCAGGCAGGCAGAAGTCGGTACACAGAAGAATAAAACTGATATGGTACTCACAATCCAGGGAAACAAACAAACGGGCCCAGATTCAGATCTCCCGCCGAGATTTAAAGGGCAGGAGCGTAACCGTCATCAGAGGGGTGTGAGAGAAAGCGTCATGTTGCTAAGCAACATGACGTCAGAGACACAGAGGAGTTCCGGGAGCCGCGGCGACACGGCGATGAACGGAAGCGCTCATGACAGCACCCCCTCCTCAAGGGCCCCTCCGGGGGACAGGACCAGGTCTATCAGGATGAGTCTTGTGGAAGGTCTTGACCAATATTGGAGCATTTACTTGATGAGCAGGTTCCCAAGAACGTTCCGTGACTGGATAACCCTTCCAATGAATGAGATAATACAATTTCTTGCCCCGCAATTTGGAATCTAGAATATGGCTGATCTCAAACTCAGGATGTCCATGCACCAATAACGGTGGAGGTTTAGAAAAAGGCTTAGAATACCTGTTAATCATCACAGGTTTTAAAAGAGAAACATGGAATACCGGATGGACTTTGAGAGACTTGGGTAAAGCTACCCGATAAGCAGTGGAACATACCTGACCCAGTATTCGGAAAGGACCCACATATCGTGGTCCCAATTTGTTAGAAGGTTGTTTCAGGCGAAGAAATCGAGAGGAAATCCAAACTTTATCACCAGGGCGATATTTGGGAGCCTTTTTCCGTCGAAGATCCGAAAAGAACTTGTAACGTCTAGAAGTTACAGAAAGAATACGATGTATCTTCTGCCAATGTCGAGTTAATCTTCGGGCTGTAAGATCAGAAGCAGGATTCACTGTGGAGGAAGTATGCAAAGGGAACGTCCTAGGCTGATATCCGTAAGCTGCATGAAAAGGAGAAGTCTGAAGGGAGGAATTGTACCGGGCATTATGGGCCAATTCAGCCAAAGGAAGGTAAGAAGTCCAGTTAGAATGATAATGATCCACATAATGTCTAAGATATGTTTCAAGACACTGGTTTACTCTTTCAGTCTGACCATTCGATTGTGGGTGGTGAGAAGTAGAGAGAGATATAGTAGTACCAAAATGTTTACAAAGTGACCTCCAAAATCGAGAAACGAATTGTACCCCTCTATCTGAAACAATATCAAGAGGAAATCCATGGATTCTTACAATATGTAGAATAAAAAGTTCAGAGAGTCTTTTGGCAGATGGTAATCCTGGCAAGGGTACAAAATGAGCCGTCTTAGTGAACCTGTCGACCACCACCCAGATAGTATTGTTCCCAGTGGACAAGGGAAGATCGGTAATAAAGTCCATGGATACATGAGTCCAAGGCTGGTGAGGTATAGGCAATGGTTGGAGTAATCCTGAAGGAAGTTGGCGTGGAGTTTTGTTCATGGCACATTGTGTGCATACTGAGACGTAATCCTTCACATCTTGAGAGAGTGTAGGCCACCAGACATGTTGTTTGAGGTTTCGAGTGGTAATACTGATGCCAGGATGTCCAGAAAGGGGACTATCATGAGCCCAAAATAAAATCTTGGAACGAAGGCGTTCAGGAACAAAGAGTAAACCATTGGGAGGTTTACAGGACAAAGGAAGACGCTCTTGAGCGGACTGTAATTCTTGTAACCAAGAAGTTGTTAACTGGGCAATGACTTCATGAGGTTGGAGAATGGTACCAGACTCAGGAACTGGGGTATCTTGAAATTGTCTGGAAAGTGCGTCTGCTTTAATATTTTTTGAACCAGGTATGTAAGACAAATTATAGTGAAACCGAGAGAAGAATAAGGACCAGCGTGCTTGCCTGGAATTTAGTCGTTTGGCTGTTTGGAGATACAGAAGGTTCTTATGATCAGTAAGTATAGTAAATGGCAAAGAAGTACCTTCCAGCCAATGTCTCCATTCATCCAATGCCATCTTGATGGCAAGCAACTCTTTATTCCCTACGTCATAGTTAAATTCGGAAGGAGTGAATTTTTTAGAGAAAAAAGCAACAGGATGAATCCTTCCAGTCTCTGGTATTCGTTGAGACAGAACCGCTCCAGCAGCAACAGAGGAAGCATCCACCTCCAGAATAAATTGAAACTCAGGATTTGGATGACGAAGGATAGGAGCTGAGGAAAAAGCTTCTTTGAGAGATTCAAAAGCTTCTATAGCCTCAGACGGCCATACTTTACAGTTTTGTCCTTTTCTTGTGAGAGAAGTAAGAGGAGAAGTAATAGTAGCAAAATTCTTGATGAACTTTCTGTAATAATTGGCGAAGCCTAGGAAACGTTGTAAAGCCTTCAAAGAATCAGGTCTAGGCCAATCCAAAATGGCAGAAAGTTTAGTAGGGTCCATTTCGAATCCAGATGCCGATATTACATAACCCAGAAAGGGTATGATTTTTTGATGGAAAGAACATTTCTCCAGTTTAGCAAACAGATGGAATTCTCTTAGACGTTGAAGTACTTTCTTGACGTGGTGCACATGATCTTGGTGGTTCTGAGAAAAAATTAAGATGTCGTCCAGGTATATGATAACAAAAATATTCAAAAAATCACGAAAGATCTCATTTACAAAATGCTGGAAAACCGCCGGAGCATTGCATAGCCCAAAGGGCATGACCAAATATTCATAATGCCCAAATCGAGTGTTAAAGGCAGTCTTCCACTCATCTCCTTTGCGTATACGGATCAAGTTGTATGCACCACGTAGGTCGAGTTTGGTGAAAATGGTGGCTCCCTGAAGATAAGTAAAAAGTTCAGGAATAAGGGGCAGAGGATAACTGTTCTTGATGGTAATCTGATTCAATCCACGATAATCAATACAGGGTCTTAATCCGCCATCCTTTTTTCCCACAAAAAAGAAACCAGCCCCTACAGGGGAAGAGGAGGGTCGAATAAATCCTCTAGCCAGATTGTCTTTTATATATTCTTCCAGAGCCATGTTTTCTGGTTTAGAAAGTGGATATGTTTTGCCTCGAGGATAGGCAGCCCCAGGAAGGAGGTCAATGGGACAATCAAAAGGGCGATGAGGAGGAAGACGTTCCGCTTCTTTTTTGGAGAAGACATCCACAAAGTCATGGTAATGCATAGGTAAGGATTCCGGAGTTTCAACTGTGAGAGCAATAGTGAGTGGTAACTTAGTAATCTCTTGAAGACATTTAGTCTGGCATGTAGATCCCCAGGAAGTGAGTTCACCGAAAGTCCAAGAAAAAATGGGATTGTGAATCTGGAGCCAGGGTAATCCCAAGATAATGGGAAATTGCGGAGTGGGAATGACATCGAAACAAATTGTCTCAGAATGAAGTATTCCTACGGTGAGGATTAAGGGTTGAGTAGAAAACTGAATGTATCCAGAACCCAAAGGATCTCCACTGACCGTAGAGACTGAAATGGAATACTCCTTCTTTAGTAAGGGTATAGAATGAGTAGAAACAAATGTAGAGTCAATGAACACACCTCCAGCACCAGAATCAATTAGGGCTTGGGTATAGATCTTCTTTTGTCCAATTAGAAGAGTTACTGGAACAAAGAGTTTCTTGTATAGGGAATGACCACTATTTTGGCTTAACTCAGTTCCCTGGACTAGAGTTAAGCCCTGGCTTTTACTGGCCTAGTAGGACAATCCCTTAATAAATGTCCTTTAAGGCCACAATACAGACATAAGCCAAGAGTCCGTCTTCTTAAGCGTTCAGTCTCAGTTAATTTTATACTTCCTACTTCCATGGGTTCAGCCTGATCAGTAGTAGGAGAGGCTGGAGTGACTGGACTAGAAAAACGAGGAGCTAAACGAAAAGGAGTTCGAGTGGCAGTCCTCTGTGTTCTATCCTTTTCTTGTTGGCGTTCACGAAACCTGGCGTCGAGACAGATACAGAGATTTATTAAGGCTTCTAAGGACTCTGGAAGTTCACGATACACCAATTCATCCTTGAGACGCTCAGAAAGTCCTTTACGGAAAGCGGCTCTGAGTGCTCCCTGATTCCAAGTGGTTTCAGAGGCAAGGGTGCGGAACTCAATTGCATATTGAGAGACTGGTTGATTTCCTTGACGTAAATCCAGGAGAGTTGCTTCAGCAGCGGATGACCTTCCAGGTTTATCGAATACGTTTGAGAATGTAGATAGAAATGTATCAACATCCAACAGTATAGGATCATTCTTTTCTAGCAAAGGTGACACCCAAGCCAAGGCTTTTCCTTTCATTAAGGAAATAAGAAACGTGATTCTAGAAGAGGCAGTAGCAAAGAGAGTAGGGCTATTTCGGAAATGAAGACGGCATTGATTCAAAAAGCCTCTACATTCTTCAGGATTCCCATCATATTTATCCGGAAGAGGAATCCTGGGACTTAGTTGTACCTGAGACTGATTGTTAGGAATCGGAGGAGGTAATGCCTCAATCGGATTTGGATTGGGATTAGGATTGGGAGGTGCGGTAGCAACCAAATTTTGTAATAGAGCAGTAATTTGATCAAGTTTAGTGTCCAGAGACTGCAAGTGAGTGGCATGAGAACCCAAGAGCTGTCCCTGGTGAGCCACGGCCATAGATAATTCAGTGGGGTCCATTTTTATGGCCCGTTTGTAATGTCAGCCGCTCTGGAATCAATCCGGGATGTAACCCAACTGCTAGCGTGAATTGAAAGCACACGCTAGCACACTGAGAAATATCCAGGACGTGACCCACTCAGGAAGCAGATTAGAAGATAACAAAAATGAATATTGTTCCAGAATGCAGGAAAGCCACAAAGGATAAAACGTCCCTTTAAGTAGTACAAAGAACAAAAAGGAAATGCTCTTACTTTGAAGCTTCTGAAAAAGGTCCTCTTTAGCAGGCTTGTAAAACAAAGGAAAAGTTCTCTTTTGCAGCTTGTAAAAGTATAATGTCCCTTTAAGCAGGTTTATAACAAACAGAAAGGCAAAGTTCTCTTTTGCAGCTTGTAAAAGTAAATGTCCCTTTTAAGCAGGTGTATAACAAACAGAAAGGCAAAGTTCTCTTTTGCAGCTTGTAAAAGTATAATGTCCCTTTAAGCAGGTTTATAACAAACAGAAAGGCAAAGTTCTCTTTTGCAGCTTGTAAAAGTAAATGTCCCTTTTAAGCAGGTGTATAACAAACAGAAAGGCAAAGTTCTCTTTTGCAGCTTGTAAAAGTAAATGTCCCTTTTAAGCAGGTGTATAACAAACAGAAAGGCAAAGTTCTCTTTTGCAGCTTGTAAAAGTAAAATGTCCCTTTAAGCAGGTCTTGTTTAACAAAGAATAGGTTTAAAGGTAAAGGCCAAAGCAAGGTCAGGCAGGCAGAAGTCGGCATCCAAATATCAGCAAAAGGTATAGGCAAAAGACAGGGTCAGGCAAGCAGAAGTCGGCATCCAAGTGTCAGCAAAAGGGAAATAGCTACAGGCAAGGTCAGGCAGGCAGAAGTCAATGTCCAAATATCAGCAAGTAGGGATTAGGCAAGAGGCTTGGTCAGGCAGGCAGAAGTCGGTACACAGAAGAATAAAACTGATATGGTACTCACAATCCAGGGAAACAAACAAACGGGCCCAGATTCAGATCTCCCGCCGAGATTTAAAGGGCAGGAGCGTAACCGTCATCAGAGGGGTGTGAGAGAAAGCGTCATGTTGCTAAGCAACATGACGTCAGAGACACAGAGGAGTTCCGGGAGCCGCGGCGACACGGCGATGAACGGAAGCGCTCATGACATCAGACAATGGTCCATGCCACAAAGCCAGGTCAATCAATTTGTGGATGGAGGACAACCAGATCAAGGACCTGTCATGGTCATCCAAATCTCCAGACCTGAAACCCATTTAATTCTCTATAATGTGATCAAGAGGAAGATGGATGTTCCCTAGCCATAAAAAAAAACGCAGAGCTGGTTGAATTTTTGAGCGAGGAGTGCCATAAAGTCACCAACAACAGTGTGAAAGACTGGTGGAGAGCATGCCAAGACACATGAAAGCTGTGATTGAAAATCAGGATTATACTTCCAAATATTTATTTCTGAACCCTTGCTAAGTTAAAACTTTAGTATTGTAAGACAAACAAAACAAAGGGTGCTTCCTAGTGCAGCCAACTTGTAAAAACCTTCTTGTGAAGTATATAATGAATAAATTATACTCACAGATTGGAGGGCACAACAATGTGCTAAACTCTTATGCTGGGATATTTTAGTGTCCCAGCTCACTAAAACTCTTGCAACCTTCTTCCTGCAGGGCTTGACAGATGAAAAGTGACTCCAAAGTGTAAGCCAAAGTTTTAATAAAAATATACAAAATGTAACAATAAAAACTGATAATTAAAAACAACAAAAGTTGCAACATTAAGATATGGCTTTCACAAGGTGAACAAATGCAGTGTGTTTCTCAGCATCTCCACACCGTTTCATCAGGCATAAGGTTACCCTCACCTGGAGTCTCATTTAAAATGACCAACTTCCAATCAAAATTTATTTCCAATCAAATCATGGTAACAGTTGCCTGTTTACCAGGTGTGGTTATATTTACCACCCAATCAATGAATCAACATACAATTCTATACGTACAGTTGATAGGCTCAATTCCTCAACAGAATATAATGTAGTAGTAAACTTGGCGATCATAGTGTTATTCTCTAATAACCTTTTGGTTCCTAAAAATTGTCAAATTGCAAGCGTGGTGGCTCTCAACTTCGATATCATAACATACGTTACCTTACAGCAGGGGTGTCAAACTCAAATTCATCGGGGGCCACATCAGCAGTTTGGTCACCCTCAAAGGGCCTCAAAGGGCCGGTTGTATAGGACTATATATATATTATATCATGCTGGTGGTATTGATATTTAAAGAGCTAGGGAAGGCTTAGCAATGCATTAGGGCTAACAACTGCTGGCTTCTGCTTATTATGGGCCTCTGGTTGTGGTTTATTATAAAATTAATCAGTGAGTAGAGTAGTCAGTAATAAATTATAGATGGCGCCAGTGCCAGACCCCTCCCTTAAGTTCAGAGACCCCCATCAATATGTGGACAGACAGTGACACAGTGCCCCCCTCCCCCATCCCCAGCCTGGCCATTCAAGATTTTCCAGCAATCAATCTGTGGACAGACAGCAGTGACAGACAATGCCCACCCTGGCCCCCCCATCCCCAGCCTGGCCATTCAAGATTCTCCTACCTGGCTGTACTGACGGTCGACACTGTGGACCTGGACTAGTTGTCTGACTCCACTCGTGACTGAGCTACCTGCAGCCTGCTGCCTGTCAAGCGCACGCGGTGGATGGAGTCTGGAGACGTCACGTCAGGCGGCCATGGCTGTATCCCTCTGCTTTCTCCCGCTCTCATTCAGAGTGAGTGACGTCACGTGAGGCAAGTGAGCTGCGCCTGGTCACCAGTCCTCCACTGACACAATCACAATACGCATGCGTGGCGCGGCGTGCACTCACTCGGACCTCCCCCCCATAATGATCAATAGGCAGTATTAGGCTATCTATGCCGGGCGGCCGGGCCAGCACACTGTGGGAGGGAGAGGAGTGGGACGGGAGGCGGCAGTGACAGTCAGTGAGGAGGCACACAGGCAGGCTAGGCAGCAAGTCAGTACTCTGCAGGTGTACTCTGCTATGCATAATAATAATAAGGCGGCGGCTACACGGGCCACATGACAAGGTCTGGTGGGCCGGATTCGGCCCGCGGGCCTTGTGTTTGACACCCGTGCCTTACAGTATCGTGTTTCAATGTTCATAATCCATAGAAGTCCCACGATTGACACTAATGTGTCCCTTGTGGTTACTCACCTAATTATAAACGGAGCAATTCGGCTACAATTACAGGCACCAATCTTTACCCCCACGTAACACCAGAGTGGGGACACCCATAATGATTATGTCACTAGTTAAGTTAATGAACTTGTTTTCTTTGCATTATTTAAAGTCTGAAAAAACAGCATTTTTTTTTTTTGACTAGTTGTCATTTCTGCAAAAACGTAAATGCTCTAAACAACATTTTATTTAGAATTTGGAAGAAATGTTCTCAGTAGTTTATAGAATAAAATGACAATATTCATTTTACTTAAACACTATAAATAGTAAAAGCAGTGAAATTTTGCAGGGGTCTCTTTAAAGACTGACACACTCCTTCTTAAAGGGCCATTATACACTCATTTTTTCTTTGTATAAATGTTTTGTAGACAATCTATTTATAAAGCCCATAAAGTTGTTTTTTTTTTTAATGTATAATTTTGCTTATTTTTAAATAACATTGCTCTGATTTTCAGACTCCTAACCAAGCCCCAAAGTTTAATTTGAATACCATCAGCTACCTTCTACAGCTTGCTCCTGTTTGTGTAAAGGATCTTTTCATATGCAAAAGAAGGGGGGGAGGGGAGTGTCTTATTTCCCACTTGCAGTGGGCTTTCCAACTACCTTTTCAACAGAGCTAAACGGAAAGCTTCTAAGTAAGTTTTTAAACCATTTTATACTGGTATCTGTGCATCTTATTCTTTATAGTAGTATCTATTACATGCAGTTATATGAAAATGAGTGTATACTGTCCCTTTAATACAAACCTCCCAGTGCTCTGTTAATATGCTTATATTAATCTTAGTAAAGTCCTGGGGCTCGGCTCATGTCCCCCTATGGGAAGTTACCAGGCCGACACTCCAGGGCATTTAAAATCAGAAAGAGGGGGTGGTGGGATAGACTCCCAGTAGCCTCAGTATTGTACTGTCATTTTGTTTAAATATTTAAAATTATTATTGTTTTTATTCCTTTATTTATATTAGTTTCCCCTCATATATACAGTCCTGAAGAGTGCAGCATGTAAAAATGCCGTTAATACTGCCTGGAAATGCCATCTCCCTGTCTGGATGACACTATATTGTATGTGACTTGAATAAAGATTGAATAAGAAATGTAATTGGTTTCCTTGTTATGACTCACTTGTGGATCATAAGATTTTTAATATCCTGTAGAAGCACATGTATTCTGCAACAGAACGTAGATTGTGTCTAAGCCCATGGAAAGCTCCTTCTAACTGATCGATGAGAACAGATGCTGTTAAATTACCTGTTACACGGGCTGATTCCTTCTATTGTTTAACGTTGTGGTGGTCATTGATAAGCGCAGCCATAATTTCTACTGAGTGAAGCCTATTCTTATTTATCCCCCACGTTTCAGTCATTTTCTCAATGGGCAGCATTAGTTTTCTTCCTGCCAGAGAAAATGTGCAGGGAACATAAATGGAATGTCAGTATCTGTATGATATTCTACCACATTGCTTTCTTCCCCGGATGAGTAAAAGACAAATATAAAAATCGGCTTAAAAAAGATTCTTTGCCTTTATGTCACTGCATCAACATGGAGTAAAAAAAATATATATATTATTATTTAATAAAAAATAAAATATTTTAACATGTGATATCATAAAAATAATAAGAATAATGATGATGATGATGATAATTATTATTAATAATAAATTATATTTTCACATATGTTACTTTATTTGAATGATTTCCAGTACTGTTATTTTATTTCCATTCTCTTAAAGATACAGACATACATTGAAAAAAAGGGTTGGCATCCGTACACTTGTCAAACTACAACATTTAGTTGCTTCTTGATAGCTAAAATTTGAATTATTGTCTAAAAAGAAGAGGGAAAAAATATCTGTGGCAATGGAATTGTAGTAAATATTTGAATAGTAATAAAAAAAATTTGTAAAGAATTAAGAAATATACAGTATGTGCTTCCTTTTGTTCTATGAAAAAGCATGATTTCTATCAATAATATTATTTTTGTCATTAATGAAAAAAAGTTGTCTTTTAAGGTAAATTCATAACATTAGGCATAATACAATTGTGATTATTAACTAACAGCAAGATTACAAGTTTGTGCGTTCCTCTTTTAACGCTGAAAATATGATATTTTCAGTGTTCAAACAGCACCGCAGCCATTACAAGTCTTGTTGGTATAGGTCATGGGTCAGCAACCTTCGGCTCCCAGATGTTTTGGAACTACATTTCCCATGATGCTCAGATAGCCTAAAGAGTGTCTTAGCATCATGGGAAATGTAGTTCCAAAACATCTGGGAGCCAAAGGTTGCTGACCCCTGGTATAGGTCTACCTCAAGCCTTTTAGTCTGTAACGCAAAATCAGTACCGCACTCGTAAAAATGACGTTTTTTTAATGGGATTCCCATAGCGCCGATATTACGAGTTTTGTGGTGAGGCTAAAAAGCGAGCGTTACACTCTAAAACGACAAGATATGTACCGCCATCTAAAGTCAGTAGTTATGAGTTTTACGCTACAAAGTTGTAACATAAAACTCATAACTAAACTGCTACAAAGTGCACTAAACACCCATAAACTACCTATTAACCCCTAAATCGAGGCCCTCCCGTATCGCAAACACTATAATAAATTTATTAACCCCTAATCTGCCGCTCCTGACATCGCCGCCACTAAAACAAATTATCAACCCCTATTCCACCGCTCCCCGACATCATCACCACTATAATAAACTTATTAAGCCCTAAACCGCCGCCCTCCCGCATCGCAAACACTATTTAAATATAATTAACCCCTAATCTGTCGTCCGCCCACATCTTCCCCACTATACTAAAGTTATTAAGCTCTACACCGCCACCACTATAATAAACCTATTAACACCTAAACCGCAAGTCCCCCACAACGAAATATACTAAATTATTAACCCCTAAACCAAAAGCCCCCACATTGCAATAAACTAAATTAAACTAGTAACCCCTAAAACTAATGCCCCCCTAACTTTAGATTAAAATTACAATTTCCCTACCTTAAATTAAATTAAAGTGAATGTAAAGTTTCATCAAGTAGTGCCGGTTTTTAAAAATACTATTAAAAACAGGGGCACTTTAATTGATGAAACTTTACATTGCACCATATTTGTAGAAATACTTACCTCTTCATCTTGAAAGCTGGATCACTGATGATGTTGCTTCCCCCACCCATCACAAGCCTCTTCCTACGTCAGAAATTACGATTCCAGCCTTCCTCCAATCACGGCGTTGCTTTAGGCAATGCTTCCCCCGGGGGGGAACACGTGATTGGAGGATGCCGGAATCGTCATTGCTGAAGTAGGAAAAGGCTTGCGACGGGCTGGAGAGCGGCTGGAGCGGCTTTCAAGACAAATAGGTAAGTAGTTCTACAAATATGGTGCAATGTAAAGTTTCATCAAGGAAAGTGCCCCTGTTTTTAATAGTATTTTAAAAAAACGGGCACTACTTGATGAAACTTTATATTCACTTTAAAACATACCTGTCAAATTAAAAAAGCTAAGTTTAAACTAACAATTAAACTAATATAATTATTAAACTATAATTAAACTAACTATCAATTAAATTAAACTAAACTACACATTAAAAAAATTCTAACACTACTCAAAAAATTCGAAAGTATCTAATTAAAAAAAATAAAAAAGAATAAATTACAAAATATAACAAACACTAAAGTATGAAAAATAACAAACAAAACTATCAAAAATAAAAAAGAATTTCAATTTAATTATTAGTTATATTGTAGCTAGCTTAGGTTTTATTTTACAGGTAAGTATGTATTTAATTTTAAATAGGTAATTAGTTAATAATTGTAAATTTGATTTAGATCTATTTTAATTATGTTAAAGTCAGGGGGTGTTAGGGTTACGTTAGGGTTAGAGTTAGGTTTAGGGTTAGGTTTAGGGGTAGGTGTAGGGGTTAATAGTTTAATTTAGTTTATTGCGATGTGGGGTGCTGGTTGTTTAGGGGTTTATAACTTTATTTAGTTAAGGCAATATCGGGGAGCGGTGGAATAGGGGTTAATAACTTTAATATAGTTGCAGCGACGTTGGGGTTCAGCGGTAAAGGGTTAATAACTTAAGTATAGTGGTAGCTATATCGGGAGCGGCAGATAAGGGGTTAATAACTTTATTTAAGTGGCGGCGATATTGGGAGCGGCAGATTAGGGGTTAATAACTGTAGGCAGGCATCAGCGATGTCGAGGGCAGCAGATTAGGGGTGTTTAGATGTGGGGTTTATGTTAGGGTGTTATGTTTACAAGTTAGTTTTATTTCCCCATAGACATCAATAGGGCTGCATTACAGAGCTTTTCTTTCCGCAATCGCAGGTGTTAGACTTTTTTCTGACCCGCTCTTCCCATTGATGTCTATGGGGAAAGCGTGCACGAGCAAGTGAAAACAGCGTTTGTTTTTGGTGCGGTATGGAGCTTAAAAAAACCATATCGCCCGGACAAGCCAGGTTTTTTAAAACTTGTAATGGCAGCGATATAGGGGATTAAATAACGCCACTTTTGTTGTGTTTGTTAATTTCCCTATAGCGCTCAAAACTCATAATCTAGGTGTAAGTAAGGTAACATAGGGGAGTTACCTAGGTCAGTGTGTTCTGTAATACATGAGTTTCCTGATATTAAGGCAACTGGTCCAAGGTCCAAAGACCTATACTATATATCTCTGCTGCTCATCTCTCTCTCATCACAAGCCGCCCACCCCCACTCCCAATCAGACATCTCCAAAAAGAGTGCAGACTTTTCCTGTCTCCTTTTGCTCGTCTACCACTGCAGCATGCAGGGCAATGTAGTTCCTCTGCTGCAGAGCTGCTAACTGCTGCAGATATTGCCTGTCATAATACTGCGATGGATATAATAATACTAGTATGAGTGTTGTGCATATATAATAAAAAATAAAATAAATAAACAGTTTTGATAAAACAGGGACATCCCTTAAAAAAGAAATTCTGGGTAGAAAGGGAGAGTATGTTAAAAAAATGTGACAATCACATTAAAAACTGGACTTCTGGTCACCATAATGTATATCTTTTTAGGCAACAAGTAAAAAATTAATTTAGTAGCATGTCACCTAGTGTCCTTTCTTTCCTTATGGATAGATTACGAGTTTTGAGGTAACAGGGGTGCAGTGCTAACTTGCACGTTATTGTCATCACTCACTTTCCTACAGCGCTGGTATTACGGGCTTTTACAAACCCGGCATTAAAAGACAAAAAGTGAGCGTAGAGCAAAATTTTGCTCCACACTTCACTCCAATAACAGTGCTGCTTAAGTCAGCGGTGAGCTGGTGTAACGTGCTCATGCACGATTTCCCCATAGGAATCAACGGGGAGTGCAGGCTGAGAAAAAGTCTAACACCTGCAAAAAGGCAGCGTAAAGCTCAGTAACGCAGCCCAATTGATTCCTATGGGGAAACTAAATTTATGTCTACACCTAACACCCTAACATGAACCCAGAGTCTAAACACCCCTAATTTTACACTTATTAACCCCTAATCTGCCGCCCCCAACATCGCCAACACCTAAATTATATTTATAAACCTTTAATCTGCCGCTCCCGACATCGCCGTCACTAGAATAAACATATTAACCCCTAATCTGCCCCCCTAACATCGCCGCCACCTGCATTATACTTATTAACCCTTAATCTTCCACTCCGGACATCGCTGCAACCTACATTATATTTATTAACCCCTAATCTGCTGCCCCCAACATCGCCGCTACCTACCTACCATCGCCAACGTCGCCGCCACTATATTAAATTTATTAACCACCAAACCTAAGTCTAACTGTAACCTTAACACCCCCTAACTTAAATATAATTTAAATAAATCTAAATATAATTAATATCATTAACTAAATAATTCCTATTTAAAACTAAATACTTACCTATAAAATAAACCCTAAGCTAGCTACAATATAACTAATAGTTACATTGTATCTAGTTTAGGGTTTATTTTTATTTTACAGGCAAGTTTGTATTTATTTTAACTAGGTAGAATAGTTTCTAAATAGTTATTAACTATTTAATAACTACCTAGCTAAAATAAATACAAAAGTACCTGTAAAATAAAAGCTAACCTAAGTTACACTAACACCTAACACTACACTACAATTAAATCAATTAAATTAGCTAAATCACAAAAAAACTAAACTAAATTACAGAAAATAAATACAAATTACAGATATTTAAACTAATTACACCTAATCTAATAGCCCTATCAAAATAATAAAAGCCCCCCAAAATAAAAAAAAACCTAGCCTAAACTAAACTATCAATAGCCATTAAAAGGGCCTTTTGCAGGGCATTGCCCCAAAGAAATCAGCTCTTTTACCTGTAAAAAAAAATACAAACACCCCCCAAACAGAAAAACCCACCACCCACACAACCAAACTGGCAAAATAAAATACTAACTAAAAAACCTAAGCTCCCCATTGCCCTGAAAAGGGCATTTGTATGGGCTTTGCCCTTAAAAGGGCAGTTAGCTCTTTTGCGGCCCAAAGCCCTAACCAAAAAATAAAACCCACCCAATACACCCTTAAAAAAACCTAACACTAACCCCCTGAATATCGACTTAGGTTTTTTTAGTTAGTATTTTATTTGGGGGGTTTGGTTGTGTGGGTGGGGGTTTAACTGTTGGGGGGGTTGTTTGTATTTTTTTTAAAAGGTAAAAGAGCTGATTTCTTTGGGGCAATGCCCCGCAAAAGGCCCTTTTAAGGGCTATTGATACTTTAGTTTAGGCTAGGGTTTTTTTTTATTTTGGGGGGCTTTTTTATTTTTATAGGGCTATTAGATTAGGTGTAATTAGTTTAACTATCTGTAATTTGTTTTTTATTTTCTGTAATTTAGTTTTTTTGTGTGTGATTTAGCTAATTTAATTTCATTGATTTAATTGTAGTGTAGTGTTAGGTGTTAGTGTAACTTAGGTTAGGTTTTATTTTACAGGTACTTTTGTATTTATTTTAGCTAGGTAGTTAATAAATAGTTAATAACTGTTTAGTAACTATTCTACCTAGTTAAAATAAATACAAACTTGCCTGTAAAATAAAAATAAACCCTAAGCTAGATACAATGTAACTATTAGTTATATTGTAGCTAGCTTAGGGTTTATTTTATAGGCAAGTATTTAGTTTTAAATAGGAATTATTTAGTTAATGATAGTAATTTTATTTAGATTTATTTAAATTATATTTAAGTTAGGGGGTGTTAGGTTAGACTTAGGTTTAGGGGTTAATAAATTTAATATAGTGGTGGCGACATTGGGGTTAATAAATGTAGGTAGGTGGCGGTGATGTTGGGGCAGCAGATTAATAAATATAATGTAGGTTGCAGCGATGTCCGGAGCAGAAAATTAGGGGTTAATAAGTATAATATAGGTGTTTGCGATGTTAGGGACAGCAGATTAGGGGTTAATATTATTTAACTAATGTTTGCGAGGCGGGAGTGAGGCGGTTTAGGGGTTAATATGTTTATTCTAGTGGCGGCGATGTCGGGAGCGGCAGACTAGGGGTTAATAATTTTATTTTAGTGTTTGCAATGCGGGAGGGCCTCGGTTTAGGGGTTAATAGGTAGTTTATCGGTGTTAGTGTACTTTTTAGCATTTTAGTTATGAGTTTTATGCTACCGCGTTGTGTAAAACTCATAACTACTGACTTTAAAATGCGTTAAAAATCTTGACAGGGTAGGGTGTACCACTCACTTTTTGGCCTCCCAGGACAGACTCGTAATACCAGCGCTATGGAAGTCCCATAGAAAAAAGGGGTTATGAAGTTTACGTAAGTCGTTTTACGGTAAGGCCAAAAAAGTGTGCGGTGCCCCTAAACCTGCAAGACTCGTAATACCAGCGGTAGTAAAAAAGCAGCGTTAGCACCTGTTAAAGATGCTTTTTAGCTTACCGCAAAACTCGTAATCTAGCCGTTAGATTGCTAAACCATTACTAGGCTAAAATTATATTTTTGCTCAGTTCTGCTAGTGGAAAATCACATGAGTTCCATAAAGGTACATTTTATATATCACCTGTGAGAAAGTTGAGGGTCTAAGAGTATTCTTTATGTAAGCTTATCATGTATAATAAATAGACTAATAAATTACACAGTTTTTGAAGGAGGTAAAATCTTATCTGAAAATAATTGCATTAATTAATTAATTACCTTATTAATTTTTATAGTTGCTAACTTGATCATCTGCTTTATTTATTGGGTTGTTATTATTATTATAAAAATTATATTCCATCCAGTAAAATTCCTGAGTACACAGTGAAAAAATATTAACATATAGTAATATGCAGATACAGGCTTACGCAATTTGCAGCTAGCGTCCAGCCCTTTTTTGAAAGAACCAAATGTGTTTTGTGGTGACAGGTCAACTTTAATATATACATCTTAACAAAAGACATGCATTTTGAAAGAAAAGCTATAGCAGCAGACAGATGTAGACCCACCAGTTTTAGAAATATTAACACGTCGCCCAGAATTTCCTGCCTTTCAGCATTCATAAAAAAATGACAATATATGTTAGTAACTGCTGAGATTTTCCTTATCTACCACCTTGTGCTTTGCTACTGAAGTCGAGCTCTTTACAACATTAATAAGATTCCGATTGTGTTTTATTCTGAGCCGTATGAAAAAGCAAGCAAAGGATTTCAGAGGTATGATTTAAGAAATGTAGATAGGTTCCATAAAACTGGCTTTAAATAACCAGAGCCTTTTTATATGAAAGTGAGTTTATTAGTGAGGAAATGCATAGAGCGTTCTGTGTCACCCTTAAACTCACACACACTGCTATTACTAAGCTTTTATCTCCTAGCCTCTGAATATTGCTGGATATTGAAAATTTTCCAAGAGCAATAGGCTACTTTATTTACTCCTTTATCACAACTCTGACGAAAATGGTTTTGAAAGACAATGGATGTCACATTTTTCTGTATTCTAAAGAAATATTACTTTAATTATTCTGCATTGCTACAATACAATGGTATCTCTATCAATACAATTAACTTTTTTAGCTAACTAAAATTCTTTCAATATTTGTAAAAAAAAAAGTAATCATATTATTTGTGAATATGAAATTATATAGTCATTTTCCATAATGTATGCAATGCATTGAAACTATACAAGGAGATGCTAGCTAATAAATCATGAAACAAACATATGTATATATATGCCAGCATTGATTTGGATATCTAAATGTTTAATTGTCTGTTGATGAACTAATCATAAAACAATATTTATTTCAACAAAAATAATAAGTTTAAAAAAAATACATTTAGAGACTAATTCCCATGTTCTATAATGTTTTTAAAACCTATTTTGAACAAAACAATTGCTTAGTTTTTAACCTTTTTTTTTTCATTGAAAACCTATGCAAAAATATAGAGCTAGGGTTTAGGGTTAGGCTTAGAAATATTTCTAGGTTATGGTTATATCTAGAACAGAGATTGGAGTCTATTTATCAAGCTACAAATGGAGCTTGATGAGCCTTCAGGCTCGCCAGAAACACAAGTTATGAAGCAGCGGTCAAAAGACCGCCGCTCCATAACCTGTCCACCTGCTCTGAGGAGGCGGACAGAAATCAACCCGATCGAATACGATCGGGTTGATTGACACCCCCTGCTAGGTATTGCACAAGCAGTTCACAAGAACTGCTGGTGCAATGATAAATGCAGACAGCGTATGCTGTCGGCATTTATCGATGTGCAGCAGACATGGTTCGCTATAGCGGATCATGTCCATCCGCACAATAATAAATGGACCCCCTAGAGTTAGTTTAAGGTCAAGGCTATAGTTTAGGGCTCATGTTAGGATTAAGGGATTGGGATAGGAACATTTTTAGGGCTATAGAAGGTCTTAGGTTAGGATTAGAGGGCTAAGTGTGTGCTCAAAATGTTGCTTTTATTTATTGGACCCTGCACTGATGTAAAAATTAAGGTCTTTTTTTATTATTTTAAGCAGCTGGAGAGTTCACTTATTTCATATGTTGATGGGCATGGTAAGCCTTCTCCATGGACTGCTACAAAAGTGTGTGTTGTTTCCAAAGATACATTTAGGATTAGAGCTAGGCCTATGGATAGTAGATGTAACATTAGGGATCATCCAAGGGCTAGGGTTATAACTTTTCAATACGACTAGGGTTAGTGTTTTCAGTAAAACTAGGTTTGTGGTTATTAGTTATTATTAAAGGGCCACTGTAAGTAAATATTTTCTATGCCTGTTACTAACTAACTACCCCAAATACGCTTTTTATCAATAGCATTTCATTAACATATCTCTACCGTATATCAGAAATCTTGTCTGCAAATTTAATTGTTTTCCAAACCCACTCCGTGGGTATCCTTTGCTCTGTACCAATCCGTTTACAATACCTAGGTTTCAAAATGGCGCTTTAAACACAAAGTTATTGGTTTAAGTATTTTGAACATGCAGTGCTGAAAATAGTGGGCAGGATAACGTGACATCATCGGCGAATAAAATATATAACTTTTAGAACGTTATGAAACTTTGTTTTGGAGAAAATATAGGTCAGTAGGTTTTAATTAATGTTTATTAACTTTAATATGTTAGTTGTTTAGCTTAAAAATTATAACAGAAAGTAATCCTTTAATAAGACTAGGGTTAGCTTTTAAGATAGCTTTATAGCAAGAGGCAGGACAATAGTTAAAATTAGAGCTAAGGGTAGAGTTAAAGGGACACTGAACCCAACTTTTTTTCTTTCGTGATTCAGATAGAGCATGAAATTTTAAGCAACTTTCTAATTTACTCCTATTATCAAATTTTCTTTATTCTCTTGGTATCTTTACTTGAAATGCAAGAATGTAAGTTTAGATGCCGGCCCATTTTTGGTGAACAACCTGGGTTGTCCTTGCTGATTGGTCGATTAATTCATCCACCAATAAAAAAGTGCTGTCCAGAGTTCTGATCCAAAAAAAAAGCTTAGATGCTTTCTTTTTCAAATAAAGATAGCAAGAGAACAAAGAAAAATTGATAATAGGAGTAAATTAGAAAGTTGCTTAAAATGGCATGCTCTATCTGAATCACAAAAGAAAAAAATTTGGGTTCAGTGTCCCTTTATAGTTTGGTTTATGTTTAGGTCTATGGTAAGAACCAGGCTAAAAGTTAGGGCTTAGTCTTGGGTTAATATTATAGCTAGAGAATTGATATGGCTTGGTATATGAATATGACTATGGTTAAAGGGCCACTAATGACAAAATTAATGATAGTAGTATGGCAACGCACTTCTGCCTTGGAATTTAAGCGTCTATGTCTTTAGTTTTTACAGGATCAGAAATGCTTATCTGGTTTTGCCAACATCCAATTCCAAATGCCTATTTCCAAAACCGGTAAAGCATTTTTAAGTAATGCTGGATTTTAATCTTCAATGATATAGCAGTCTTCTTTGAATAAAAGGATTTGAACTCATACATCCTCTGTGAGTATTTTCAATTTAGTGCACCAGTTTACCAATCAGTATTGCACTATTACTGAGTCTCTTTCCTGAGGTTGATGCAGTGAAAACTAAAGACACAGATGCCAAAATTCCCTGGGGAGAACTGCGCCGCCATATTACTATCAAAATTGAATACACCGTGGAGGAATGCCCGGGTCTGGCAGAGTTAACCTCATAAGGGAAGTGATATTATCTCTGTCAATTCACTCTGTTATTTTTCGTTTCTAAATTCAAGGTTCATTATTCAGAAAGAGCAAGCAATTAAAAAAAAAAACTTCCAACATACTTCCTTTATCAAAACGTGCACATTTTCTGAGGCTCCAGCTCCTACCGGACAAAACACGATGACCAATTCGGCCAGAAACCAAAATGGCTTATTGGGAGCAGAGATCCAATGGATTGTAATCAACCCTAATGGAGTAAAAGCAGCTTGTAGTAAGTTAGTACAAAGTTTCTCTGTCAAAGCCAACCAGCTACTACTGTTCTCTTTTTCCTGGCTTTTCTGCTACGGGATCCTGCAAGGGACTAAACAGTATATCAGCTTGCTCCAGAGCCTTTAGTAAGCATAATCTGTCCTAACATTTATAATGTAGTCCTGCAAGTTTTTAACTGTAAGCCCATCATGTTTACTGCAAGGGACTAAACAGTATATCAGCTTGCTCCAGAGCCTTTAGTAAGCATAATCTGTCCTAACATTTATAATGTAGTCCTACAAGATTTAACTGTAAGCCCTTCATGTTTCTTTACTAACTGGATCATATCAGGAACATGTCGTCTACTGGAAACTGCCTATTCATATATGAAATACACTTAAAAAATAATTTGGAAAAAAAAGTTTGCAATATAAAATTCTATGATTATCTAATCACAAACATATTACTTAAAACAATCAACATAGTTTTTTTTTTTTTTTAAATCATCCCTTCATATCCTCCACCATACCAAATCCATAAATAAAGGTCCAAAAGTAATTCACACTGAATTCTACATTCATATTATACTAAAATAGATCATCTTTTTGAGAAGATGTCACTAGAAAGGGACACAAATCCAGATTCCAGGACTGTCTAGATGACATATGTACAAGTAAATACACAGTGTAGGGTATCCACTGCTCAAATAATTCCATGGTACTCCAACATTGCATTGGAAAGTAATAATTAAATAGCAAAAAGTGTGAAATGTGTTTGCCTAAGAAACCCAATGGACATTGAATTGTATTGCAGTATAAAATAAAATGCATGGACATTTATAAAAAAAGTATCAATTACATATGTATACTCCACTGTTAGTTGCTTGATAATGAATGGTTTATAATATTTTCTTTTGTATAGGTGCAAAGCGTTTTGTTTTTTTTAAATGTGAATTTCACTTTAATATGTGCTACTGTGTTATAATTGTACATTTTATCTATATTATTGTGTTAACCGTGCTGTGTTTAAAACAGCAGGTAGCATTTCTCTAGAATGCTTCTGCAGGAGAAAAAAATGTAAAACACATCACAGAGCAAAAAAGTAATTAGTTCTTTATGAAAATGACTATATTAGTAGACACCAAGGTTCTTATGATCACAACAAGGAAAAGCTTAACTGAATCTTCAGCATTTTGTTTTGCCTCTGAATAACTAAACAGCTTGGCTCTTTTTAATCAAAGCTCATTGTTACCTTTCTGTTGTTATCCAGTGAATGATTTCTCATTAAAGCCAAATGAATTTTATTGTACATAATTCAGGGCTTCCCACTTTAATCCATTCATGCAGCACTCCTATTTGTTATTTAAGCCCACGACTAATATCTGAAGCTGCACTGAATGTCAGCAATATAGCCTGAATATATAAATAGTGTACAGGCATTCTTGTGCAAAGCTTGTCTTTTTTAAAGAAAACATTTTTAAGATATTAATTATGTACAAAAATAGAATTAGAATGTGTTTAAAAGTATATTGTTGTCCTTAGAACAAGTTGTTTACAAGGCACTAAGCATTGGTCATATATTTTAATGGGCAACACATTTTTCTAATATAGTGCAAGCTATAAAAGAGTTGCATCTGACATCAGACATCAGTGATGGTCAACCTCCTAACACATGGCTGTGGTGCCAGATCAATATTTTAGAAATCTTAAATAATAATATATTTCGTAAATATATTCTGAGGTTCCGGCCCAAATTTTTAAGTTTTGGCCACCCACAAGAAGTCGTCAAAGCATACATTGTAGGTCTGCATTTTCATGGGGCAAAAAAATGATGGCACATGTTTTTAGTTCTGCTTTTTTCTAAAACCCGCAAAAATGAGTGCAGAGGGTCATTCCTGGTCAAGATGTTAAATATTTCTAATTGAATTTAAATAATAATGCTGAGTTAAAATAGGAATATATAACATGTGTATAGTGAGATTTAGGGTAAGGTTTATAGTAAGGGTAAGGCTTGGAGATAGGGTTAGAGATAGATTTAGGGTAATTGTTTAGGTTATGGTGTTAAATGAGTTTCATAATTTGATGAATTTCTCTAGACAGCCAATAAGTTAACAAGTGATACACAGATGTGGTGGTCCTTCCTAAAAAAAATGTAAAAATGATTATGATTAGGTCAACAATAGAGTCACAACCATCATAGGAGAACAGTGAAACCAATTACGCATATCAATATGATGCTTATAAAGCATTCTGCAGAAGTGGTGACTACTCTAATGTAATGGAAAGCCACCAACTTGGTCACTATCAATGTGAAAAATGTCTAAACTTGTGTACTCAAAGATGTGAACGAGAAAACCAACTTATTGTTTTTTTTTTAAAGGGATATGAAACCCACATTTTTTTGATGATTCAATGATTTTCATGATTCAGATAGAACATTTTTATTCTAACCATTTCACGCCATTAGGACGTGCTTTGCTGCTTCTTCAACAAAAGTACAAAGAGAATGAAATTAAATTAGATAAAAGAAGTAAACTGGAAAGTTATTTAAAATTGTATTCTCTATCTGAATCATGAAAGAAAATTTTTTATTTTATGTTATTTTATAGTGTTTATTTAACACTTTATACAGAAATATTTCACTTCTATCACATTATTTTGTTCTTACGGTATTGAATGAATTGGGTTTAAGAGATTTTTCAAAATTGGCTCTTTTTTCACGTGTACATCTTTACATATTTATTGTCCAGACACCATATATATAATTTTTTCATACATTTATCATACATTTTTCCTTTGATACATTTTTTCCTTTGTAACAGTCTATTCCATCTGTGTATCACTTGTTTGATACTGTTTATACTGTTTATATTTGTGGTATCTAAATGGATTAGTTTGCCCCACTTGGTGTGTTTTCATTATATTGTAGAAAATCTGTTTATATCTATTTGTACTATATGTCAACCTATCGGGACTATTGTAGGTTATTTCCTATGTGATCTCTTTTTTGGATCACTTTCTTTTATATCCAATATTTTTTGATAGAGTTTTTTAATAAATACAACAGCAAGACCAAAAAAGCTACTGGAATTTCTGCCAGGTACCGGTCACTCCTTACTTATGACCACCATCTCTGCACATGTCTGGGCTGTGGGGTAGGGTGGCTAGAGGGAAACTCTTTATTACAAAAAAGGAACATCCAAGCCCATTTAAATTATACCAAGATTCAGTCAATCACCCCAAAACATGTGGGAAAATTGCACTATGGTCTGACAAGACAAAGGTTGAACTTTTCAAAATAAAATGTATAAGAAATGTTTGGTGCAAAGTTAATAAACCTCATTGTTCACAGAAAGCCATATCGACTTCGAAGCATAGGGTGGTAGTATCATTATTTGAGACTGTTTCTCTTCAGCTGGGTCTGATGGATCAGTTAATGAATAGTTCCAAATATCAATATCTTTTGGCACAAAACCTGCTGGCCTCTGTCAGAAAGCTGAAGATGAAGAGGAATTTCACATTCCAACATAAAAATGACCCAAATCACACATCCAAGTTGACCAATGCATGGCTTCAGAAAAGGAAATCAAAGTCTTAGAATGGCCCAGTCAGAGCCCATAACACAATCCCATTGAGAGTCTGAAGAAAGACCTAAAGAGAGCTGAGCACTGGAGATCCCCTAGCAATTTGAAGGAACCTGAACTTTTTTGCAAACAAGAATGGAATAAAATTGCAAAGTCTTGATGTGCAAATTTAATGGAGACCTATTCACAAAGTCTTGTAATAAATGAAAAAGGTGCTTTCACAAAGTATTAGTTGGGCAGGGTGTGCAGATTTATGTAATCAGGGTTTGATAGGTTTTATATATATAAAAAAAAATTCCTAATAATTAATTATTTGTTGTCAGGTTTTTTTCCCTCTAGATTTTTGTTTGCAGGAATATCACATTACAGATGGAAATGTCTGACATACATATTTTTGTTATTTCAGTCTTGAGATTTCAAAAACCTGACATTTCTAAGGGTGTGTACAGACTTTTTAAATACACTGTATATACACCTTTCTCTGTGTTCATCTCTGGTACCACAAACTAGTTTTTGGTACAGTGGATACGTTTCACTAATGCTTTGTAAGGCCAAGCAGTTCAAATTCTCAATATTTCCTTGACTGCAATTCTCAGTAGGCCTCTTTATTGTTAAGCAAATTACATTAAAATCACATAAACATGTTATATAAATTGCATTTTTTCCCCCCAATAATATTATTGTCTTTATCGTTACATGTGAATAACATTATTCATTTATGCATTTGAAATGTATGACTGCATATACATGAACTATTTTACAAACATTTAAAATTTTGATTGCAACATATACCTTGTTTTGCAGTCCAGGGATACACCTATTAAAAAAGCACATGGGGTGTTGTTTATCTCAACCCCTTTGCTATAACCAGTTGGAGAAAGCAAATGAGCTTCTACACTCATTAAACAATCACTGTGTAGTATGTAGGTATGTTAGGGTTCCGAATCCCACGGAATACACTCCAAATCTCATTTACATTTTCAGTTTAATGTTATTATAAACCACACATTGCAATTTCAGAGCAAGGGTGAGATATCCACCATTTATATATCAGTTAATTTATCAAACTGTTGATAGATTCAATTGTTGTCAGGGAGAAAAATTAATGGTCACAGAGGATGAATTGTGGCTCATTTTCTGCACTGGAATACCTGTTAAAGTTATTCCTGTGTTTCAATATTTTGTTATATTTCTCATAGAAATGCAATGAAATACTGTTGCAGATTCCAACAGTCTTTGCTGGTCTAATGTACAGTATATGTATTCTGACTTCTTTGAACTGTCAGATGCTTACCACACATGTCTTTAAAAACATACCCAGCTAACATTCATTCTACTGACATTCTGGCATTCTTCAATTCCCACTTAAGATGTAATTGTTCTCCTAAAAACTCCAAACGGTTCACTTCATTCCAGAGTTGTAAAGAATTTATCAGAATCATTACTGTGTATCTTCTTGCATGTTACATAAACATTATAATTTATCGATGTCCAAGGTCAGATGGAATATAAAGCATTGCTTGTTTGACTACATTTTATTGCAAGTATATTTTAATAAATTAGAATTGATGTGACTATTATGTATCACTACCTTCTTAACTGGCTCCAAAGATAATTGTTTGCAAAAATATTAGTAACCCTAAATATAAAATAAATATAAAACAAAGACAGATGTGACAGACAAGACAAGAATCAAAGGGCCAGATTATGAGTGGAGCGCAAAATATCGCTTACACAAGTGTGATATTTACGCTCCTCTCAGTAAAACCAGTGCACGTAAATGTACGCTGGTATTACAAGGTCGGGTTTGCATGTTTTGTGCTCATGAGAGCGTGCTTCCATAGGCTCCAATGAGAGCCTTGTTCTCATGCCGTCAGACACGGCTAAGCAGCGAAGGGGGTAAGTCGTACAGTGATGGGCAGAAAATATTAAATATATATGTATATGAATATAGAAATAAATATATTTATGTGTTTATAAGTGTATATACACATATTAACACATATTGTATATATGTATATAAGCATATACATATATATTTTTAGAGAACACACAGTCCACATAGCCTGCAATATAAAGGCACTCTTCAGTGCCGTTTTTTCTAACACCCCACACCCACTCATTTTAAGCCCATAAAACTGCTTTGTGTAGTAATTTTTAAAAATTAAAGTTGCTGATATTTTTTAACAGGGATATGCAAAGTTAATTTTGGCAACTGGTGGACCTTATTAAAATTAACTAGAGCTCTGACCTCTGGTTCATTTTCGCAACAGTAATTGCAACTGTGAGCTTGCGGTAGTAATAACTAGCCACTTGTAATGGCTGGTTATTTATTGTGCACCCATAAACGGGCTAATTTGCCCATTTACACCTGCACAATGAATTGTAATCTGGCCCAAAATATATTAAATTTGCAAAGAAAGATCATACAGTAATAATACCAAGTTGGGTAAATGAGCTTCACAAATAAATCAGTAAGTTATGTAATAGATTGTCACAGCAAGACCACTCCAGGTGACCCAATGTCTTGGTTTAGTGGGTGCAAGGATTAACAAAACCACTCAATACTCTGACCTAGACTTAGAAACTGACTAGAAATCCCCTCTTACTGCCAACCACACTCATATAGCTTTATTCAATGCCACCGCACAAAAAAAGACACACATTCTTGGTTTACAACAGTATAACGATTTAAAATCCAAAACCAAATCTTGTAAAGGAGTATAAAGGGGAAATCCAATATTCAAATGTTTTAATAGTAAACTGGCACAAAGTTTACAGCAGTTTTGTGTAAATTTATCTTCATTGTAAACATTTTTCAATATTCTCCCAAGCTAGCGGTGCTTTACCCAATCAGCAAAGGCATAGACATCTAGCCACCTAACGGTCATGCCCAACTCTGGTTCTTTGTCATTATCAACCTTACTAGCTGATAGTCTATGGCTGACCTGTGAACAGAAAGAAGTGCACAGCTAATTTATCTCATAGGCAACAGGCAAATGTTTCAGAACGTCAGAGCTGTGGAAATGGAGAACACTCATGTTCATCAATGTTATTGATAGTACAAACAATGGATTTACTGCAAGCCTTACAAACTTACTCAACAACCTTGACTTCACCTACTCAAAACTCTTGATTTCTCCCATTGGGTCTCTAGCTCAATCTAATCCACAGTGGATCTGAAAATGGAAATGCTATGCTAGAATTACTTCCTGTAGCAGTAAAACCTAGGGTAGGTACCTACTGGGCACCAGAATCCTTGCCGATGTGAATAATATCACAGATGTACTGCTGCTTTAAAGTCAGGTTTTTTTCAAGCAAACCACAAGCTGCCTGATTGGCACAGGGTGTGTGTTTTAACTATGGTAAAAAAGTTCTGTAGATACATTGGCATCTATTTATCAAGCCGTCAACCGCAAATACGCTGGAATTCCGCAGTGTATTTGTGGCGAGCCTGATTCCCCTCAGTTATCAAACCCTACAAACCAGCAAAAGTAGAAATCTGTGACTCTGTCTGACACAGATCGATGCTTACGTCATTACAGATGTTCTGAATGCAAGTTCGGCACAATCGGACTACTTTTGCTAGTTATCAAATAACTACCAGGTATGCTCAGCACTATTCCAGCCCTGCGTACCTGGTTTTCAATCCGCCACCCTGGAGGCGGCGGATGCCATAGGAATCAATGGGAGTCTGAAAGCAGCGAAAGCTTCTGTTCGCTGCTGCCCAATAACCCATTGATTCCTATGGGAACGTTTACACCTAACACCCTAACATGTACCCCGAGTCTAAACACTCCTAATCTGCCCCCCCTACACCGCCACCACCTACATTATACTTATTAACCCCTAATCTGCTGCCCCTACACCGCCGCCACCTAAATAAAAGTTATTAACCCCTATGCCGCCGTTCCTGGACCCCGCCGCAACTAAATAAACGTATTAACCCCTAAACCGCCACTCCCGGAGCCCACCGCCACCTACATTATACTTATTAACCCTTAATCTGCCACCCCTACACCGCCGCCACCTATCTACATTTATTAACCCCTAATCTGCCACCCCCAACGTTGCCACCACTATATTTAGGGTTGGTTGTGTGGGTGGTGGGTTTTAATGTTGGAGGGGTTGCAATTTTTTTTTACAGGTAAAAGAGCTGATTACTTTGGGGCAATGCCCCGCAAAATGCCCTTTTAAGGGCTATTTGTAATTTAGTGTAGGGTAGGGCTTTTTTTTATTTTGGGGGGCTTTTTTATTTTGTTAGGGAGATTAGATTAGGTGTAATTAGTTTTAAAAACTTGTAATTTGTTTTTTATTTTCTGTAATTTAGTGTTTGTTTTTCTTTGTACCTTAGATAATTTTATTTAATTTTATTTAATTGTATTTAGTTTAGGGAATTTATTTAATTATAGTGTAGTGTTAGGTGTAATTGTAACTTAGGTTAGGTTTTATTTTACAGGCATATTTGTATTTATTTTAGCTAGGAAGTTATTAAATAGTTAATAACTATTTAATAACTATTGTACCTAGTTAAAATAAATACAAAGTTGCCTGTAAAATAAAAATAAACCCTAAGATAGATACAATGTAACTATTAGTTATATTGTAGCTATCTTAGGGTTTATTTTATAGGTAAGAATTTAGTTTTAAACAGAAATTATTTAGTTAATTGTAGTAATTTTATTTAGATTTATTTAAATTATATTTTAGTAAGGGGGTGTTAGGTTTAGACTTAGGTTTAGAGGTTAATAAATTTAATATAGTGGTGGCGACGTTGGGGGCGGCAGATTAGGGGTTAATAAATGTAGGTAGGTGGCGGCGGTGTAGGGGGGGCAGATTAGGGGTTAATACATTTAATGTAGGTGGCGGTGGACTCTGGGAGCAGTGGCTTAGGCTTTAAACACTTTATTTAGTTGCGGCAGGGTCCGTGAGCGGCGGTTTAGAGGTTAATACATTTATTAGAGTTGCGGCGGGGTTCGTGAGTTGCGGTTTAGGGGTTAATAAATTTATTAGAGTTGCGGTGGGTTTCGTGAGTGGCGGTATAGGGGTTAATATATTTATTAGAGTTGTGGTGGGCTCCGGGAGCAGCGGTATAGGGGGTAAACAGTATAGTATAGTGTTGGTATTTAGTGAGAGGGTACCAGTAAAGCTGTAAAAAAGCTGAAGAGCAGCGAGATTGATGATTGTTAGTTAACAACAGTCCGCTGCTCATCGCACTGTACTTGGTGCGCGGCTTTTTGACAGCTTTTTTGATAATTTGGAGAACGTATTCAGGTCTGCGGCAGCGATGTTAGGCGATCTTAGGTGAGCGTATTGGTGCCGTCGAATGCAAGTAAGTTGACGGCTTGATAAATAGATACCAAAGTCTTGTGCTGCTCCAGAGGTATATGTCATTAATTGGACCAATATAAGAAGTTGTTTTGTTTATCTTTATTTTATGTATTTTTGTATTTATTTATTTTTTTTGGTTTGTCAGTTCATAATAGAGGTCTGTAAAGTCTCTTAAAGGGATAGTAAAGTCAAGATCAAACTTTCATGATTCAGATAAAGCAAGCAGTTTTCAACAATTGTCCATTTACTTCTATTATCTCATTTCCATTGTTCTTTTAGTGTCCTTTGTTGAAACGCAAGCCTTGGTGGGTTTAGGAGTATCAATGCACTCCAAAGACAAACAGTCATCATCAGGCTTGTAAAATGATCAGCTAAGTATAGACAATTCTGGGTGATGACTTCAAAATGATAAGCAGATTACTTTACTGATGACTTCACAAACAGCCAGTGACTGACTCTAGAGTTATCTCATTTAAATATTTCGGCCTGTGGGCATACTTCAGGATGGCTTCTGATGACTATTCTTAAGTCATTGATTACTTCAGAATGACTCCAGAATCATCATCCTTCTTGACTAGGGCTACTGGGATATAGCTACTGTTTGGTTGCTGCACACATATGCTTATTTGGCTCACTTGGGGCACGATCCGATAAAGATCATAGTTTGCGGCGCAAGTGAGGGAACCCCCGCCGCCCGCAGTTTCAGCTCGCAACTCGAGCTATCACATATACAGCGCCGTCAGAGGCTAAAGTGCCGTATGTCTGATAAACAAGCGATGTCCAGAAATCTGCGTAAGTACAAATCTCTGGAGTCGCCAGTGACTTACGGCACTTTAGAAACTGCCAGCGACTACAAAACCTGACTAAGTTATTAAATCACCCGTACTGTCTAACACACCTCCCAAACATAGCCCGACACGTCTAACCCTCTATCCGCTATCCCCCCTCACTATCCTAACAATAAAAAATGTATTAACCCCTAAACCGCTCCCGGACCCCGCCGCCACCTAATAAAGTTATTAACCCCTAAACCACCGCTCCCGGACCCCCCCCGCCAGCTATATTAAATCTATAACCCCCTAATGTGAGCCCCTACCCCGCCGCCATCTACCTTACCTACCCCCTAAAGTGAGCCCCTTACACCGCCGCCATCTACCTTACCTACCCCCTAAAGTGAGCCCCTACCCCGCTGCCATCTACCTTACCTACCCCATAAAGTGAGCCCCTTACACTGCCGCCATATATTTTATAAATATTAACCCCTAATTTAATCCCCCTACACCGCCGCCGCCTATATTAAAAACATTAACCCCTAATCTAATCCCCCTACACCGCTGCCAGCTATATTAACTATATTAACCCTAATTATATTAGGGTTAATATAGTTAATATAGTTATTATATTATATATATTAACTATATTAACCCTAATTATATTAGGGTTAATATTGTTAATATTGTTATTATATTATATATATATTAAGTATAATAACCCTATCTAACTCTAACATCCCTAACTAAATTCTTATTAAAATAGATCTAATTAATATTAATATTATTAATTAAAATATTCCTATTTAAATCTAAATACTTACCTATAAAATAAACCCTAAGATAGCTACAATGTAATTAATAATTACATTGTAGCTATTTTAGGGTTTATATTTATTTTACAGGTAACTTGGTATTTATTTTAACTAGGTACAGTAGCTATTAAATAGTTAATAACTATTTAATAGCTACCTAGTTAAAATAATTACCAATTTACCTGTAAAATTATAAATCCTAACCTAAATTACAAATACACCTACACTATCAATAAATTAAATAAACTACAAATATCTAAACTAAAATACAATAAAATAAAATAAACTAAATTACAAAAAAAAACCCACTAAATTACAAAAAAAAAAAACATTACAAGATTTTTAAGCTAATTACACCTATTCTAAGCCCCCTAATAAAATAATAAAGCCCCCCAAAATGAAAAAATTTCCCTACCCTATTCTAAATTTAAAAAGTTCACGGTTCTTTTACCTTACCAGCCCTTAAAAGGGCCTTTTGCGGGGCATGCCCCAAAGAAAACAGCTCTTTTGCCTGTAAAAAAAAAACACAATACCACCCCCAACATTACAACCCACCACCCACATACCCCTATTCTAAACCCACCCAAACCCCCCTTAAAAAAAACTAACATTACCCCCCTGAAGATCTCCCTACCTTGTCTTCACCCAGCCGGGCAAAACTCTTCATCCAATCCGGGCGATGTCCAATCAAGCGGCAGTGAAGTCTTCTTCCATCCGGCGATGTCTTCAATCAAGCAGCAGTGAAGTCTTCTTCCATCCGGGGATGTCTTCAATCAAGCGGCAGTGAAGTCTTCTTCCATCAGGCGATGTCTTCAAGCAAAGCGGCATCTTCAATCTTCTTTCTTTGCTCCTCCATCGCGGAGCATCCATCCGGCACGAAGACTGAATGAGGAATGAGGTAACTTTAAATGACATCATCCAAGATGGCGTCCGTCGAATTCCGATTGGCTGATAGGATTCTGTCAGCCAATCGGAATTAAGGTAGAAAAATCTGATTGGCTGATTGAATCAGCCAATCAGATTCAAGTTCAATCTGATTGAATCAGCCAATCCGAGCCAATCGGATTGAACTTGAATCTGATTGGCTGATTCAATCAGCCAATCAGATTTTTCTACCTTAATTTCGATTGGCTGATAGAATCCTATCAGCCAATCAGAATTCGACGGACGCCATTTTGGATGACGTCATTTAAAGGTACCTCATTCCTCGTTCAGTCTTCGTGCCTGATGGATGCTCCGCGGCGGAGGAGCGAAGAAAGAAGATTGAAGATGCCGCTTTGCTTGAAGACATCGCCGGATGGAAGAAGACTTCACTGCCGCTTGATTGAAGACATCGCCGGATGGAAGAAGACTTCACTGCCGCTTGATTGACAAAATCGCCGGATGGAAGAAGACTTCACTGCCGCTTGATTGAAGACATTGCTGGATGGAAGAAGACTTCACTGCCGCTTGATTGAAGACATCGCCCGGATGGAAGAAGACTTCTCTGCCGCTTGATTGGACATCGCCCGGATCGGATGAAGAGTTCTGCCCAACTGGGTGAAGACAAGGTAGGGAGATCTTCAGGGGGGTAGTGTTAGGTTTTTTTAAGGGGGGTTTGGGTGGGTTTAGAATAGGGGTATGTGGGTGGTGGGTTGTAATGTTGGGGGTGGTATTGTGGGTTTTTTTTACAGGCAAAAAAGGCCCTTTTAAGGGCTGGTAAGGTAAAAGAACTGTGAACTTTTTTAATTTAGAATAGGGTAGGGAATTTTTTTTATTTTGGGGGGCTTTATTATTTTATTAGGGGGCTTAGAATAGGTGTAATTAGCTTAAAAATCTTGTAATTTTTTTTATTTTTTGTAATTTAGTGTTTTTTTTTTTTTGTAATTTTGTTTATTTTATTTTATTGTATTTTAGTTTAGATATTTGTAGTTTATTTAATTTATTGATAGTGTAGGTGTATTTGTAACTTAGGTTAGGATTTATTTTACAGGTAAATTGGTAATTATTTTAACTAGGTAGCTATTAAATAGTTATTAACTATTTAATAGCTATTGTATCTAGTTAAAATAAATACCAAGTTACCTGTAAAATAAATATAAACCCTAAAATAGCTACAATGTAATTATTAATTACATTGTAGCTATCTTAGGGTTTATTTTATAGGTAAGTATTTAGATTTAAATAGGAATATTTTAATTAATAATATTAATATTAATTAGATGTATTTTAATAAGAATCTAGTTAGGGATGTTAGAGTTAGATAGGGTTATTATACTTAATATATATATAATATAATAACGATATTAACTATATTAACCCTAATATAATTAGGGTAAATATAGTTAATATAGCTGGCGGCGGTGTAGAGGGATTAGATTAGGGGTTAATGTGTTTAATATAGGCGGCGGTGTAGGGGGATTAAATTAGGGGTTAATATTTTTTAAATAGATGGCGGCGTGGTAGGGGCTCACTTTAGGGGGTAGGTAAGGTAGATGGCGGCAGTGTAAGGGGCTCACATTAGGGGGTATGTAATGTAGCTGGCAACGGTGTAGGGGGATCACAATAGGGGGTTATACTTTTAATGTAGGTGGCGGCGGGGTTCGTGAGCGGCGGTTTAGGGGTTAAATACTTTATTAGGGATTGCGGCGGGGGATCGCAGTTGACAGGTAGATAGACATTGCGCATGCGTTAGGTGTTAGGTTTTATTTTGCAGGTAGTTTAGGGAGTTATGGGGCTCCAATAGACAGCGTAAGGCTTACTACAGCTGCATTTGGTGGTGAGGTGAAAATGGAGTAAGATTTCTCCATTTTCGCCACGTAAGTCCTTACGCTGTATATTGGATACCAAACTGCGCGGGTTTGGTATACCTGCCTATGGCCCAAAAAACTACGGGCGAAGGCAGAAATATACGAGCGTAACTTCTAGGTTACGCCGTATATAGGATACCAAACCAGAGCAAATTTCGGCGTTGCCGGCTTTTGCGGGCGACGCTGCATATCGGATCGGGCCCCTGATGTGTTCAGCTAGTGCCTGGTAGTGCATTGCTGTTACTTTAACAAAAGAATATAAAGTAAATGAAGCAAGATTGATGCTAAAAGTAAATTAGAACATTGTTTAAAAATTGCTTGCTCTAAGTCACGAAAGAATACAATTGGGTTTCATGTCCTTTTAAGCATCTTTCATCTGTTATTCTATATCCTCCATAGAAATCCCATCATCTCTCCTTCCTATTGTTAAGTAAAGAAAAGTAAATCTTAGTGAAAACTGCTACCTGTATTTTGCAGATATAAATTAGAAATTACTTTTTTGAGATTGTTACAGAGTAACAAGAGATGAGATTAATATTTGAGCATCAGTAGGATATAATGCAGGCAATTACTAAATTACCCTTTCTCCTGAAAATTACATAGACACATTTCAGAAGCCAAACATTTTATTGAGGCTTCATAGCACTCCTGTGCATCATATGACTATCAGAGCTAGATTACAAGTGGGGCGCTAAATTATTGCGCTCCTGCGAATGGCCAAATTTGCCTGTTTGCAAGAGCGCATTAATTAACCAGCCATTTCTAGTGGCTTGTTATTGCTACCACAAACTTGCAGTAGCAATTAGCACTCCAAAAATTAACCAGAGATTCGATCTCTGGTTATTTTTTTTAAAAGTGTCCCAAATGCCCACAAAATAGAGGGTATTGTAGTTTTTTTTATTAAAAAGAAAATCTAGCATTTTTTAGGCAGTTTTGAAGCTTTAAAGTTGGTGGCTGTGGG
Organism: Bombina bombina; assembly: GCF_027579735.1. Classification (NCBI taxonomy): domain Eukaryota; kingdom Metazoa; phylum Chordata; class Amphibia; order Anura; family Bombinatoridae; genus Bombina; species Bombina bombina. The sequence continues at coordinate 913,097,205 of NC_069499.1, forward strand.
GTGTTAGAAAAAACAAAACGGCACTAAAAAGTGCCTTTACATAGCCGTCTATGGGAACTGTGTGTTCCCATAGACCGCAATGTAAATATATATTTATATGATTATATGCATATATATTTATGTGTTAACGTGTATATACACATAAATATATATGTATATATTCATATACATATATATTTAAAAATGTTGCTGTACAAGGTTCTGATGCAGTCTGTGATGGAGTCTTGAGCGCTCCACTTGTATTCTGGCCCTCAGTGTTTAAAACATTATCATGGATATTTTATCACACTTAAAGGGACACTGAACCCAAATTTTTTATTTTGTAATTCAGAAAAAGCATGCAATTTTAAGCAACTTTCTAATTTACTCCTATTATCAATTTTTCTTCGTTCTCTTGCTATCATTATTTGAAAAAGAAGGCATCTAAGCTTTTTTTTTATTTCAGTACTCTGGACAGCACTTTTTTATTGGTGGATGAATTTATCCACCAATCAGCAAGGACAACCCAGGTTGTTCACCAAAAATGGGCCAGCATCTAAACTTACATTCTTGCATTTCAAATAAAGATACCAAGAGAATGAAGAAAATTTGATAATAGGAGTAAATTAGAAAGTTGCTTAAAATTTCATGCTCGATCTGAATCACGAAAGAAAATTTTTGGGTACAGTGTCCCTTTAAAGGGACATGTTTTAAATCTCTTTTATCCCATAAGCAATTGTGTGAAAGAAAAGGGTAATGATATATACTTGTTTTTCATATTTTTTATTTGAAACTTAAATGAACTCACTAAAAATGTTTTACCAATTCAGTTCCTCTTTCTAGTTTTAGCAATAGCCAATTAGCACCATCAGAGCTGAGTTCATAGTTTGCACTACTGAGATTTCATGGGACTTTACCATAATCCTGTGTAATTTCACCATGATATGATTTTTTTAATAAACTTTCTTGAACTGGGGAGAAAATAGAAAGTGACTGTTCCTGTACATGCCAGACATACTCTCCATTACTAGTACCAGGACAAACATCGAGATTTGATAATTAAAGTCTATCTGGTTACTGGGGAAATTTTTAAGAAAGATAGATGCTCATGTTATATTTCTAGAAAGCTTTTTATATAGGGGCAGCATATAGGTGACATGTCCCTTTAAATTACATTTGTGTTAAAGCTTCTGACTGTTTCCTTGTCCTTATATAGGATACAACAATATATCCACTTTTGAAGTTATCATCCTTTCCCATTGGCTATTTTCAGCTTCTGAGTTGCAAACGTATACAAAAGCACCTGTTACATATATGTTTTCATGTATTATCCAACAGGAATGTAGGAACACCTGTTATTCCAGAATTGTAGGATTGATCACAAACTATTGGCTAAGATTGCGTCTTTGTGACTGAGTTTTTATAGGGGAAGGGCCTTTGTGCATGCTAAATCACAACATTGTGATCAAATTGCCTGCACCTACATAATGCAACTTAAGTTCAAGAGGTATGTTCTATATGATCAAGATATCATTTAAACACCTTTAAGGCGGATACAATGCTGCAATGAAGCGGGTTCATGCACAACAGTTTTTAGTACTGTTAAAATCCAGTATAAGAAGATACCATAAGTAATTTCAATAGAAACCAATAGTCGCCATCTTGTTTTCAGATCACACCAGAAAAGAAACAGTGATTTAACAAACATTAAAAATAGCTATTGTAAAAAAAAAATACAACAGTACTTGTAAAAGATAGTGATGGAAACTTTATGCATTCAATGGTTTAGCAGTGGTGCGGATGGAATGGATTGCAATAGGTTTTGTATAGAGCTTATAATTGCACAATCCTGTTTTAAAGCCCAGTTATGAAGACACCTGTAATGTTAATGATAATGAAGACAGTGCAAGTGTGACTTAATCAAACATTCACTTTAAGAGATTAGTACACAACATTTGTAGATGTTGGGGTCCTGATGTGACAATTCAAGTATGCCAAGATAAAAATAGCAGTAAAATAAATCAGGTGGGATGATTGAATCGGACTGCACCAGGTTAATCTTCCACATGTAAATGAGCATTTCTATTACACAGTAAACAAAGTGATTAATTGAATATACCTTTACTGCACCCTTAAGAGGTGTGAATTCGCTATTGCTTTTGTCAGTTTCAAGTGACTTCCCAGTTTCTGTTTTGAGAACAGATTACTTAACACACGAAAGGCCTTTTTGGGAGCTTCTCTGTTGAAAAGACGTTTGCTGCTGTGGGCACAAATCTATTTGGCATCGTAATCACCTAAGAAACTCAACAACCAATTTGTGTAGGGTTGCCACATTGTCGCTTTAAAGGAGGACACATGAAAAATAAGTCTGTCAGGGTTCTGATAATGGAACATTATTCAAAACATTTCTTTAAACAGCACCTTAAATATATACTTTTAATAAGTGTCCTCCCTTAAAATTCGGGTGGGAAGCAAAAATTAATTGCAGGAGAAAATTGCCAATAGATTGTATTCACTGTATCTGATTTGTATCAGGCGACCTGCCATTCAAACAAAATCATTTCATAAAGATTGGAGTAGCTTTTGTTAATGCGGAAAACAATAAGAAAACAAAAAAGTAAAAAAATAATTTTTTCACAATTTTATTAAAAAGATTTATCATGAAAGAGCTCTCGAAACTTAGTGAATAAGCTATATAGGGAAACGTTGGAATTGTAGAGAAGAATTCCCTACAACATGGACCCTGCTTTTCTTTCTAGGATGTAAAAATGTATTATGTAGAAGACAGTCCTAACATGAGTGGAAAATGCAAATGTGAAAACTGTCAGTGTTTTTTTTACTTTTAGAAAAAGAAAAAATAATACATTGGGCATAACAAAAGTTTGAGATACATAATAAGCAGTTTTAGCCAAGCCATTGCAATAACATGTTCAAATTCATTCCAATTTAGTCTGTTCAATCCAGAGAAAATAGCTTCTTAACAAGCAGCAAATTAAAATGTCAAGACCAATCATAGCTGGGGCCTGTTTACAAGGGGTGTTATTATTTGGATTTCTAGCATTAGGAGAAAAGTGAATGTCTTTTCTTGAATCTGTGAGCTGCCATCATGCAGCAAAGAATCCAAGTCTGATATTATTGCACAACAATTTTTGACACCTCAATTTAAATTCTAATTGTTCTTTAGACAGGCAGGTATGCTTCCAAATTCCAGGCTTTTCACATTCAATTTCAATAAAGGTGCAGAGCCTGAAGCTAAAACTGGAGGTCTGAGAAGAGTCAGTCTGTCATGCAATGAATGAATGTAAGAATTTATATATATATGATTTTAGTGTCGCAAGTTCTGTCGCATACTCAGTGCATTTTCCTGAGATTCAAAAATCACATATGCAGAACACAACTACGTTAATTGATGTACTGATAACAATAATTTATTTTTAGATTAGTTTTTTCTCTTTGAGAGTATAAGTGGTAAAATTTCACAGAGGTTCAGTAAGAATGATTTAGAAAATCTCTCTTTATCACACACATTTAGGAATAGATTTATAACTCTCCTGCTTCTAGGCAGAGGTTAATTATCTGTTTCAAGACTAGCTAAGCCACTTGCGCTTGGAGATGTCAGTGCTAGCATAGGAATTCAATATATTCACTATTGACATAATGCAAACATAAATCTGTTAAAAAAAAAAAGCCTGTTTATTCAGAAAAAAAGCTATTCTGAATTGAGTATACTCCAGTTTTGAAATAGCTGCCGACTCAATTTTTTTAACAGCCATATGTCTCCTTAAAGGGACTGTAAATCAATATGAAATATTCATGATTCAGATATAGGGGCCAATTTATTATTGTGCGGACGGACATGATTCGCTGTAGTATACGTTGTCTGCATTTATCATTGCTCAAGCATTTCTCGTGAAATGCTTGTGCAATACCGCCCCATGCACATTTGTGGCCAATCGCCCGTTAGCAGGGGGTGTCAATTAACCCGGTAGTATTCAATTGGACGAGATAAGGAGCAGCGGTCAGAAAACCGCCACTTCTTAACTCCTGTTTCCGGCCATACGGAGCTTGATAAATTGCCCCTTAGCATGCAATTTTAATCATTGTACTTCTATGATATAATTTGCTTCGTTCTCTTGGTATCCATTGTTGGAAAGTATACCTAGGTAGGCTCAGGAGCAGCAATGCACTACTGGAAGTTAGCTGCTGATTGGTTGCTGCAGATATATGCCTGTTGTCATTGGCTCACCTAATGTGCTCAGCTAGTTCCCAGTAAGGCATCGCTGCTCCTTCAACAAAGGGTACCAAGCGAATGAAGCAAATTTGATAATAGAAGTAAACTGGAAGGTTGTTTAAAACTGTATGTTCTATCTGAATTAGTTGTGTTTATTTGTTGAAGGGACATGTAAGTCAAACTAATACTTTCTTGATTCAGATAGAGTGTCATTTTTTTAACAAAAGTAAATTCTACTGGTATACAGCCTGAGCGGGAAGAAGCCGCAAGCAATTATTTATCATGCCACTGGGCTCTAGACGAAAGACTGTAAACCAAGCTAAATATTAAAAGTCTATGTCTGATCACTTTAAGCCTAAATCTCAGGTGGATAGACAGCTAAGTTCAGAGTCCTTGAATATTCTTTCAACCACCGAAAGTGAGCTGTTTGATCAGTATTCTCAGACAACAGGAGAACTTCAATCTACTATGGCATCTGAAATTGTCAACACAATCACCCAAAAAATCACTAACCTGCAAGACTCTCTTACTAAGACTTTCAAAAGTTCCATAGCAGATCTGCGAAAAGACATAGGCACAATCAGTGAGAGAGTTGAGGCCTTGGAGCAAAAACAGGAAGATTTGGTGATAGAACAGGCGCACCTCTCTAACCATTCTCATGTAGTGGGTGATATGCTAGACACAGTGGAAGCAAAGATGGCTGACATTGAGGATCGCTCCCGCCGCAACAACCTCAGATTTCGGGGAATTTCTGAGGAAATTCCTGCTGCCGACTTAGAATCTTTCTTAGCTGAATTCTGTGGCCACCTCAAATCACCACAACTGCCTAACGAAAATTTGCTTGACAGAGTTCACAGGCTACCCAGAGGGCGAAATATTCCATCCGAAAAGCCCAGAGATGTGATAGCCCGCTTCCATTTTTTCACATATAAAGAGCAGATTGCCAAGGCGATGTTCTCCAATCCTGCTTTACCCGAAAAATTCAGAGACATTCAAGTCTTTCCAGACCTCTCTCAGTTTACTATCCAAAAGAGGGCCACATTTAGAGAGGTTACTAAAATCCTCCGACAGCAAGGAATTAAATACAGATGGGGTTACCCAACAAAGCTCCTAATCCACAAAGATAACCAACTTTTGGCTGCTAATTCCCCGGATAGAGCCCGTCAATATCTTAAAGAATGGGATCTACTCCACACACCAGGGCCCAGGGGTCACCCTCTGGGGGAGAAGCCTTCTGCAACTCCACTAGCTGCTCCACTAAAGCCCCAGTCTACACTAATCAGACCTTCTTCTGAATGGCAACCTTTGCCACAGAGATCACCTACCCATAAGACACCATCTTTGGCCTTTATTTTATCTTCAGACCCTACTTCATCTTCTACGGTTGGTCTGCTCCGGCCAGAGTCTCCTGTTCCAGATTCTGAATAACTGATTAACCCAGGACGATAAGTATCTTAGTTGGTAAAGGGGGGACTGTATCTTCTTTTGTTGTGTTATTGCTTGGATCCATGTTTCTTTTTCCCTGACAGGGTGGATTGCAACTCCATAGACTGTTTATCTTGGGTTATAGAAAACCCCCTGATATTATACTTTGGGACCTTGTCCAGTCTCTCAACAGACCACGGACCATAATGACTCCCCGGGACCAGGTTGTGGGGAGAGGGGTGTGGAGGGAATGTCTGGGGGGAAGAGAAATGTTTTGAGAAATGTAAAAGTTGTTTCTTTTGTGATGTGATGTGCTTCATTTTCTGATTTAATTGTCAAGGTTTGAATTTAACTCAAATTTTTCAAAAAAAAATTTCTCTCTCTTTCCCTTCCTCTCTCTCCCCTCCCCCCTATTGTTGACGTATAGACCACATCTTTAAGCCTTCTCACAAGATATTCCATATGTAGGATATACCAACACCCCATAGTTGATAAGGTTTGAATATCAAGTACGGCACCCCCGGAGAGTAACCCCTTCCCCTCCCTCCCTCTTTTCCCCTCCTTCTCCTTTTATTTATTTTTTTTTTTTTCTGTAATGCATCGACGTGTATGTGTTTTTATTCTTATGTAGGTTACACAGTCATATGTTTTCTCTGTTTATATTGTTGTACACCAACTAGTAATTGTTTATTCTATTTTTATGACTTCTTAGTCCATTCAGACATAGGTCATGACCTACTCATTTCTCCCTAGATTCCTTACCCTTTGAGTTTAACTTCCCTAGTAAATCTCTACACCCACCACGACAAGTCCTGCAGGATGTTTCCCGCCATAAACATGGGTCCAGGCTTATTATTGCATATTGATTGTCTCCCCCCCCCCCATGCCCCTAATCTAACCAGTTAATTGTTTCTTTCTTCTTAGTAAGGCTTTTGTCAGGAAGTTTTAGAATTCATCTAGGTTAAGTACCCCGTAGCTGCTGGCTACCACGTTTATCTACTTAAAAACTTAAGTAACCCCATCCAACGTGTTCTCGCCCCCCCCCCAGAATTGTAGTTTACATTGTAAACACGTGAACACAGATTCTAAATTTCTACCTCATTTCCCTACATTATTAGTTAGTATCCAGACGTTGTTTCATATTTGGTCAGTACTCCATTGGCTGGCCCCTCACTCCTTGAAGGGGTCTAGCTCTTGGACAGCACATCTTCCCCTATACTCGAGTACTTTGCTTCTCTCTCCCTGTTTTTCTCTTACCCCTTGCTTACCTCTCTCTCTTCCCACCTTGGGGTCTCCCCCCCCCCCTTTTTTTTTCCTCCCTTTTCTGAGCGTTACAAAATAGAAGTAAGCCTACAATGGGGCTAACCTTCCTCACTTTGAATGTGAAGGGTCTGTACTCCCCCAACAAGCGCAGTCTGTTAAGAAACTTTCTTAAATCTCGTAATCCTGATGTAGTCTATTTACAAGAGACTCATTGGTCAACTGCACATATGCCTACACTCAAGTTCACAGATTACTCTGAAATATTCCATTCTACCTACAAAGACAAAACGAGAGGCGATTCCATCCTGATTAATACAAGAGTTGCATTCCATTTGGTTATGTGGAACGGGATGAGGAAGGTCGTTTCCTTATTTTGATAGGGAAACTTAATGAACAATTGGTCACTCTAGTTAATGTATACAGTCCTAACCAAAGACAGGTTTCCTTCTTGAAAAGGACTCTCCTTTTAGTTGATAGATTGAAACAAGGCACCCTGGTCCTAGGGGGCGATTTCAACCTTGTCTGGGATCCTCTCCTAGACAAGAAAATCCCTTCCAATAAACGGATTGACTCTTATACCATATCGGTGGCCCCGAAGTTTCAACATTTGGTCGCACAGCACTCCCTTTTTGATGTATGGCGGGCACATCATCCTGAAGTGAAAGATTTCACATACTTCTCAGCCTCTCATAGATCCTACTCCAGGCTCGATTATTTTTTTGTTGATTCATGGACGCTGAACTCTATTAATGAGGCGCGTATACACTACAGGGAGTGCAGAATTATTAGGCAAATGAGTATTTTGACCACATCATCCTCTTTATGCATGTTGTCTTACTCCAAGCTGTATAGGCTCGAAAGCCTACTACCAATTAAGCATATTAGGTGATGTGCATCTCTGTAATGAGAAGGGGTGTGGTCTAATGACATCAACACCCTATATCAGGTGTGCATAATTATTAGGCAACTTCCTTTCCTTTGGCAAAATGGGTCAAAAGAAGGACTTGACAGGCTCAGAAAAGTCAAAAATAGTGATATATCTTGCAGAGGGATGCAGCACTCTTAAAATTGCAAAGCTTCTGAAGAGTAATCATCGAACAATCAAGCGTTTCATTCAAAATAGTCAACAGGGTCGCAAGAAGCGTGTGGAAAAACCAAGGCGCAAAATAACTGCCCATGAACTGAGAAAAGTAAAGCGTGCAGCTGCCAAGATATCACTTGCCACCAGTTTGGCCATATTTCAGAGCTGCAACATCACTGGAGTGCCCAAAAGCACAAGGTGTGCAATACTCAGAGACATGGCCAAGGTAAGAAAGGCTGAAAGACGACCACCACTGAACAAGACACACAAGCTGAAACGTCAAGACTGGGCCAAGAAATATCTCAAGACTGATTTTTCTAAGGATTTATGGACTGATGAAATGAGAGTGAGTCTTGATGGGCCAGATGGATGGGCCCGTGGCTGGATTGGTAAAGGGCAGAGAGCTCCAGTCTGACTCAGACGCCAGCAAGGTGGAGGTGGAGTACTGGTTTGGGCTGGTATCATCAAAGATGAGCTTGTGGGGCCTTTTCGGGTTGAGGATGGAGTCAAGCTCAACTCCCAGTCCTACTGCCAGTTTCTGGAAGACACCTTCTTCAAGCAGTGGTACAGGAAGAAGTCTGCATCCTTCAAGAAAAACATGATTTTCATGCAGGACAATGCTCCATCACACACGTCCAAGTAATCCACAGCGTGGCTGGCAAGAAAGGGTATAAAAGAAGAAAATCTAATGACATGGCCTCCTTGTTCACCTGATCTGAACCCCATTGAGAACCTGTGGTCCATCATCAAATGTGAGATTTACAAGGAGGGAAAACAGTACACCTCTCTGAACAGTATCTGGGAGGCTGTGGTTGCTGCTGCACGCAATATTGATGGTGAACAGATCAAAACACTGACATAATCCATGGATGGCAGGCTTTTGAGTGTCCTTGCAAAGAAAGGTGGCTATATTGGTCACTGATTTGTTTTTGTTTTGTTTTTGAATGTCAGAAATGTATATTTGTGAATGTTGAGATGTTATATTGGTTTCACTGGTAAAAATAAATAATTGAAATGGGTATATATTTGTTTTTTTGTTAAGTTGCCTAATAATTATGCACAGTAATAGTCACCTGCACACACAGATATCCCCCTAAAATAGCTAAAACTAAAAACAAACTAAAAACTACTTCCAAAAATATTCAGCTTTGATATTAATGAGTTTTTTGGGTTCATTGAGAACATGGTTGTTGTTCAATAATAAAATTAATCCTCAAAAATACAACTTGCCTAATAATTCTGCACTCCCTGTATTGTACTTGGTCAGATCACGATGCCGTCACATTTCAGATGTATGGCCCGAGGGCATCTATAGATAGGCCTTATTGGAGGTTCCCTCGGTTCTTGTGGAAGGATACTTCCTTCCTACTGGGGCTTGAGGATGAAATCACTAAGTTTCTGCAAGACAATCGAGAGGGGCAAACGTCCCACCAGATTAGATTTGCGGCCTTGAAAGCTTACCTTCGAGGTTTCTGTATTACTAAGGTGGCAGAATTGCGTCGTACAAAGGGGGCTCCCTTGGGTAAGCTCCATTGTGATCTCCGTGTGGCCGAAACACTAAATAGACAAAATCCCACCCAGGCACTCTCTATTGAGGTACAGAGTCTGAGAAGTCAGATCAAGGAGCTGGAATTACAGAGAATCCAAAATGCCCTCTCAGTTTTCAAACAACTTCAATACCATAAAAGTAATAGGGCGGATTCACTTTTGGCCAGTAAATTGAAAAAGTGAGCAGCTACAGCAAGAATACCTTACATCACACAAGATGGAAAGAGAGTCTATGCCCCAGCTGCCATTGGATCAGCTTTTGCTATGTTCTATGACAAATTATATAACATTTCCAAAAGTGAGCTCCCTCGATCTGCCTCGAATACGGAAATTGGCAACCAGATGGATTCCCTTCTCGAAATTATTGACTCCGGTGCTAGGACAACTTTTTAACGAAATTAAATCAGATGGCCAAATATTGAGAGAAAATCTTGAGGCGTCAATCGTCGCTATTCCTAAACCGAATAAAGATACGACGCTATGCAGTAGTTATCGCCTGATCTCGTTAATAAACGTTGATACAAAACTCTATTCGAAACTTCTGGCGGACAGGCTAGTTAACCTACTACCTTCCCTAATACAGTCGGACCAGGTTGGCTTTACTAAAGGCCGACAGGGGCCGGACAACACGAGACGCTTAATTACGATTTTCTCAGATTCCCGAAGGAATGGTACCCCACTGGTTGCCCTGTCCTTGGATGCCGAATAGGCTTTCGACAGGGTACGGTGGGAGTACCTATGGGAAGTCCTCAGAGTGTTCAACTTTCCTCCCCAAATCGTTTTAGCCATTCAAGCCCTCTACACCTCTCCCCACACTCGCATCAGGGGCCCAGGCTTCTATTCGCCGGTAATAAACATCTCCAATGGCACCAGACAGGGGTGTCCCCTCTCCCCTTTAATTTTCTCCCTGGTGATGGAACCCTTTGCTCAAGCAATACGTTTATCAGATGGAATTACTGGTGTTCCATATCCGTCACGCGAAGAAAAGATTGCCCTCTTTGTGACCCTCTTATTGACTAACCCGGAGTCCTCAATCCCGAAGGTCTTTGACCTCATTGATAAGTTTGGCTGGTATAGCTACTACAAATCTAATGTAGCTAAGACCGAAGCATACGCTATGAACATTACCGCAGAGCGACTCCGTGCACTGCAGGATAAATTTGAATTCCAGTGGTCCACAGAATGCCTATCTCACTTAGGTGTAATGCTCAGCGACAACGTAGACACCATGACCAAACTTAACTTTGATAAGCTGACGGCCGAAATCAAATCCTTGGTGACATCATGGGACCATCGTGAGATTTCTTGGCTAGGCCGAGTCGCTACCCTTAAGATGTCACTCCTCCCGAAGACCTTATACTTATTCCGTTGCCTCCCCTTCAATGTGCCTCATCGAATTCTTCAGCAGATTCATAGAATCTTCCTCTGATATGTGTGGGGACGCGGGATTCCTCGAATAGCATATAATATCCTCCAGAGACCCTTCTCCAAGGGAGGTGTTGCGTTTCCAAACATATATCTTTATTATGAAGCAACGAGACTCACACATATCACCGCATGGGGAGTAGAGACGTATAGACCAGGCTGGCACCACCTGGAACAACTAGCTCTGCCGGTAGATCTAGACCTCTGAGATGCCATCTGGGTACCCAAACATGCGAATCTCTTAGCTAGGATCAATAATCCCATTATTAGTCAATCTCTACGTATCTGGTACGAGCTTTGTCACAGACAGGGTGTTTCACCCTACCCTTCTCCTATTCAGAGCTTGAGGGGTCTGCTGTGGAACTCACCGGAGATCCATTTTGATTTTTGGAAAAGAAAAGACATCACGAAGGTTTCCGATTTGTACCACTCGGGTACTCTTACCACGGCTTCACAATTAGCGGAACCCGGGGGGGAAAACCCCCTATGGTTCCGCTTCGAGAGCTTCAGAGTGCTCAGTATTGTCAAGGCAAGGAGATTCCCCACGACTGCCCTCAGAGGGAAAACAGGTTGGGAATCTAGGTGGTGTACGGGAGCACTGAGATCCCGTCCCATTTCGTTTCACTATACCACACTCCTAAATGACTGTACACCGGGTGTGCCATGGCAGATACGTGCCTGGTGTCGTGAGCTCAACATTTCCATTTCTGAGGGTGACCTTGCTTATGCAATTACCCTCACTAAAAAGATGCTTCACTGTGTCACAGTCTTTGAGACATATATGAAAGGGGTGCTGAAGTGGTATAGAGTCCCAACCCGATTGGCAGCGATGTTCCCGTCCTCCATCAGAGAGTGCTGGAGACAGTGTAATGGTGAGGGCTCCGATATCCATGTGTGGTGGAGCTGTCCGAAGGTCACCTCCCTATGGAAAGAGGTTGAATTATTGCTTAGCTCCATGAACCTAGACGTCCACCTGACGCCTGGGATGGCTTTGCTCCATATTCTTCCGAGATCTTTCTCCTTGAACACTAAGAAGTTCTTAATTTACCTTCTGGCAGCGACTAAATTGTGCATAGCTAGGGCTTGGAAACAAACAGAGCCTCCAAATCTCAATGAGATCTGTGATGTGATAAATCACTTCGCCACTATGGAGAGATATGTTGCCGGTGAAAACGGCACCCTGGACTCTTACTGGGAGACGCGGTCTGACTGGATTGAACTCCGATGAGTGAGATCCATCAACAGCGCGATCTACCCCTGAAATGGCAGGAGAGAGTTTATATAGTCTCCCCCCCGCTCCGCTCCCTCTCCTCTCTCCCTTCTTTTTTTTTTTTTTTTTCTCTCTCTCTTGCTCCTCTTTCTTCCTCTTCATTCTTATTTCTTCTCTTTATCTCCTTCTGTACCCCTCATATGGGGGAGATGTGTATAACCCCTATTTATCAAGTTGTCTGGAAAATTTGTACGTGGGCCCTGTTGGCTCATCTTCTATTTACCCTTCTCCTAGGGCCAAATAATGCCTGATACCTGATTTTTCTTTGCTTCCAATATTGGCTACTATGTGAATATACACTGTTTACACACCAATTCTACTATTTATGATTGTATCAACATGTGAGACGTATGTCTCTGTTAACCATGCAAAGTGTTATATTTTGTTATAAGATATGCCTTGTTCTATTGCTATTCTAATATTACTGTACGGTGATTTTCTATTCAATAAAGAAAAATATTTATAAAAAAAAAAAAAAAAAAAAGTAAATTCTACTTTTCTTCTATTATCAGATATTCCTCTTACTTGCTTTGCTGAAAAATAGCTCCTATCTATGAGAGTATACTGAGATACATTAGTAAAAATGTTTGCAAAATCTTGTGACATGAGCTAATAAAAAGAAAGCATTCAATTATTTTATTGCAAGGGTTTGCACTCATTGGGCTTACCGCTTGTATTAGGAGTTGAAAGTAAATGGGATCATGTGAGCGCTATTGCGATTTTGTGCTATAATGATTACCGTAACTCAAGAGCTCTGGTTAACCGTTTCGCAAAACATTAAAGTTGCACAAAACACCTCAAAAATACATTACAAGGTTCACTTACACTCATGATAACACTATCGAATAAAAATTATTCAATAATATTGGACATAAAAGTTATAAAGGCTCAAAGATAGTAGGTCTCAGGTGTTAGAAAAAAGGCATCTAAAGGGCTTTAACATAGAGATACATACATATACATGTCTAAAGATGTATATGTATATGTATATGTATATATATATATATATATATATTTACATATGTATTTATAAAGGGAGTGCAGAATTATTAGGCAAATGAGTATTTTGACCACATCATCCTCTTTATGCATGTTGTCTTACTCCAAGCTGTATAGGCTCGAAAGCCTACTACCAATTAAGCATATTAGGTGATGTGCATCTCTGTAATGAGAAGGGGTGTGGTCTAATGACATCAACACCCTATATCAGGTGTGCATAATTATTAGGCAACTTCCTTTCCTTTGGCAAAATGGGTCAAAAGAAGGACTTGACAGGCTCAGAAAAGTCAAAAATAGTTATATATCTTGCAGAGGGATGCAGCACTCTTAAAATTGCAAAGCTTCTGAAGAGTGATCATCGAACAATCAAGCGTTTCATTCAAAATAGTCAACAGGGTAGCAAGAAGCGTGTGGAAAAACCAAGGCACAAAATAACTGCCCATGAACTGAGAAAAGTCAAGCGTACAGCTGCCAAGATATCACTTGCCACCAGTTTGGCCATATTTCAGAGCTGCAACATCACTGGAGTGCCCAAAAGCACAAGGTGTGCAATACTCAGAGACATGGCCAAGGTAAGAAAGGCTGAAAGACGACCACCACTGAACAAGACACACAAGCTGAAACGTCAAGACTGGGCCAAGAAATATCTCAAGACTGATTTTTCTAAGGTTTTATGGACTGATGAAATGAGAGTGAGTCTTGATGGGCCAGATGGATGGGCCCGTGGCTGGATTGGTAAAGGGCAGAGAGCTCCAGTCCGACTCAGACGCCAGCAAGGTGGAGGTGGAGTACTGGTTTGGGCTGGTATCATCAAAGATGAGCTTGTGGGGCCTTTTCAGGTTGAGGATGGAGTCAAGCTCAACTCCCAGTCCTACTGCCAGTTTCTGGAAGACACCTTCTTCAAGCAGTGGTACAGGAAAAAGTCTGCATCCTTCAAGAAAAACATGATTTTCATGCAGGACAATGCTCCATCACACGCGTCCAAGTACTCCACAGCGTGGCTGGCAAGAAAGGGTATAAAAGAAGAAAATCTAATGACATGGCCTCCTTGTTCACCTGATCTGAACCCCATTGAGAACCTGTGGTCCATCATCAAATGTGAGATTTACAAGGAGGGAAAACAGTACACCTCTCTGAACAGTGTCTAGGAGGCTGTGGTTGCTGCTGCACGCAATGTTGATGGTGAACAGATCAAAACACTGACATAATCCCTGGATGGCAGGCTTTTGAGTGTCCTTGCAAAGAAAGGTGGCTATATTGGTCACTGATTTGTTTTTGTTTTGTTTTTGAATGTCAGAAATGTATATTTGTGAATGTTGAGATGTTATATTGGTTTCACTGGTAAAAATAAATAATTGAAATGGGTATATATTTGTTTTTTGTTAAGTTGCCTAATAATTATGCACAGTAATAGTCACCTGCACACACAGATATCCCCCTAAAATAGCTCAAACTAAAAACAAACTAAAAACTACTTCCAAAAATATTCAGCTTTGATATTAATGAGTTTTTTGGGTTCATTGAGAACATGGTTGTTGTTCAATAATAAAATTAATCCTCAAAAATACAACTTGCCTAATAATTCTGCACTCCCTGTATGTGTATATATGTATTTACAGACATATATTCACATATAAACACATAAATACATAATTATGTATGCACATCTAGACATATACATAAGTACATTGGTGCCATTTGCCGTTAATTAAATGAAAACATGTAAAATCATATTTATACAATATGCCTATTTAATAAAGGTTTTAGCTATCGGCTAGATTACGAGTCTTGTGTTATGAGTAAAAAAGCAGCGTTAAGCCTCATAACGCTGCTTTTTTACTACCGCTGGTATTACAAGTCTTGCAGATTTAGGGGCACCGCACACTTTTTTCGCCTTACCGCAAATCAACTTACGCAAATTGCGTATAGTCTTTTTTTCTATAGGACTTCCATAGCACCTGTATTATGAGCTTGCCCTAGGAGGCCAAAAAGTGAGCGGTACACCCTATCACGTCAAGATTCATAACGCATTCTAAAGTCTGTAGTTATGAGTTTTACACTACAACGCTGTAGCATAAAACTCATATCTAAAGTCCCTAACATCGACGCCACCTACCTACATTTATTAACCCCTAATCTGCCGCCCCCAATGTCGCTGCCACTATTAATTTAATTTATTTAATTTAATTTAATTTATTAACCCCTAAATCTGTCTAACCCTAACCCTAACACCTCCTAACTTAACTATAATTAAAATAAATCTAAATAAAACTTACTATTAATAACTAAATAATTCCTATTTAAAACTAAATACTTACCTGTGAAATAATCCCTAAGTTAGCTACAATATAACTAATAGTTACATTGTATTGTATCTAGCTTAGGTTTTATTTTTATTTTATAGGCAAGTTTGTATTTATTTTAACTAGGTAGAATAGTTACTAAATAGTTTGACTATTAGTAAGTTAGTAGTAACTATTTAATAACTACCTAGCTAAAATAAATACAAATTGACCTGTAAAATAAAACCTAACCTGTTTTACACTAGCTCCTAACCTAACCCTACAATTAAATAAATTCCCTAAATTAAATACAATTAACTAAATTCAAAACAATTAACTAAATTCAAAACAATTAGCTAAATTACAAAAAAAAAAACCCCACTAAATTACAGAAAATAAAAAACAAATGACAGGATCTTTAAACTAATTGCACCTAATCTAATAGCCCTACAAAAAAAAAAAAAAAACCTCCCTAGCCTAAACTAAACTACCAATAGCCCTTAAAAGGGCCTCTTGCGGGGCATTGCCCCAAAGAAATCAGCTCTTTTACCTGTAAAAAAAAATACAAACAACCCCCCCAACAGTAAAACACACCACCCACACAACCAACCCCCCAAATAAAACCCTAACTAAAAAAACCTAAGCTCGTCATTGCCCTGAAAAGGGCATTTAGCTCTAACCTAAAATTAAAACCCACCCAATACACCCTTAAAAAATCCTAACACTAACCCCCGAAGATTCACTTACTGGGAGAAGTCTTCATCCAAGCGGCAAGATGTCCTCAACAAAGCCGGCAGAAGTGGTCCTCCAGACGGGCAGAAGTCTTCATCCAGACGGCATCTTCTATCTTCATCCATCCGGCGCGGAGCGGGTCCATCTTCAAGACATGCGGCGTGGAGCATCCTTTTCCAACGATGACTATCCGACGAATGAAGGCACCTTTAAGTGACATCATCCAAGATGGCGTCCCTAAGATTCTAATTGGCTGATAGAATTCTATCAGCCAATCAGAATTAAGGTTGAAAAAATCTTATTGGCTGATGCAATCAGCCAATAGGATTGAACTTCAATCCTATTGGTTGATTCAATCAGCCAGTATGATTGAGTTCACATTCTATTGGCTGATTGGAACAGCCAATAGAATGCAAGCTCAATCCTATTGGCTGATTGAATAAGCCAATATGATTGAAGTTCAATCCTATTGGCAGATCCAATCAGCCAATAGGATTTTTGCAACCTTAATTCCGATTGGCTAATATAATTCTATCAGCCAATCAGAATCTAAGGGACGCCATCTTGGATGACGTCACTTAAAGGTACCTTCATTCGTCAGGTAGTCATCGTTGGAAGAGGATGCTCCACGCCGGATGTCTTGAAGATGGATCCGCTCTGCTTCGGATGGATGAAGATAGAAGATGCCGTCTGGGTGAAGACTTCTGCTCTTCTGGAGGACCACTTCTGCCCGTCTGGAGGACCACTTCTGCCAGCTTCGTTGAGGACATCTTGCCGCTTGGATGAAGACTTCTCCCGGTAAGTGGATCTTTGGGGGTTAGTGTTAGGATTTTTAAGGGTGTATTGGGTGGGTTTTATTTTTAGGTCAGGGCTTTGGGCCGCAATAGAGCTAAATGCCCTTTTAAGGCAATGCCCATCCAAATGCCCTTTTCAGGGCAATGGGGAGCTTAGGTTTTTTTAGTTAGGGTTTTATCTGGGGGGTTGGTTATGTGGGTGGTGGGTTTTACTGTTGGTGTGGTTGTTTTTATTTTATTTTTACAGGTAAAAGATCTGATTTCTTTGGGGCAATGCCCCGCAAAAGGCCCTTTCAAGGGCTATTGGTAGTTTAGTTTAGGCTAGGTTTTTTTTTTTATTTTGGGGGGGCTTTTTTATTTTGATAGGGCTATTAGATTAGGTGTAATTAGTTTAAAGATCTTGTAATTTGTTTTTTAATTTCTGTGATTTAGTGGTTTTTTTGTAATTTAGCTAATTGTATTGAATTTGGTTAATTGTATTTAATTTAGGGAATTTATTTAATTGTAGGGTTAGGTTAGGTGTTAGTGTAAGACAGGTTAGGCTTTATTTTACAGGTCAATTTGTATTTATTTTAGCTAGGTAGTTATTAAATAGTTAATAACTATTTGGTAACTATTCTACCTAGTTAAAATAAATACAAACTTGCCTGTAAAATAAAAATAACACCTAAGCTAGATACAATATAACTATTAGTTATATTATGGCTAGCTTAGGGTTTATTTTACAGGTAAGTATTTAGTTTTAAATACGAATAATGTAGGTAATAATTGTAGGTTTTTTAATATTTATTTTAATTATATTTAAGTTAGGAGGTGCTAGGGTTAGGGTTAGACTTAGGTTTAGGGGTTAATAAATATAATATAGTGGCGGTGACGTTAGGGGCGGCAGATTAGGGGTTAATAAATGTAGGCAAGTGGCAGCGATGTTTGGGGCGGCAGATTAGGGGTTAATAATATTTAACTAGTGTTTGCGATGCGGGAGTATGGCGGTTTAGGGGTTAATATGTTTATTATAGTGGCGGTGATGTTGGGGGCGGCAGATTAGGGGTTAATAACATTATGTAGGTGTCGGTGATGTGGTGGGCAGCAGATTAGGGGTTCATAAATATAATGTAGGTGGCGGCAATGTCCGGAGCGGCAGATTAGGGGTTAATAAGTATAATGTAGGTGTCAGCAATATCGGGGTTGGCAAATTAGGGGTTAATAAGTGTAAGATTAGGGGTGTTTAGACTCATAGTTCATGTTAGGGTGTTAGGTGTAAACATAAAATGTGTTTCCCCATAGGAATCAATGGGGCTGCGTTACGGAGCTTTACGCTGCTTTATTGCAGGTATTTGGCTTTTTTTCAGCCGGCTCTCCCCATTAATGTCTATGGGGAAATCGTGCATGAGCACTTACAACCAGCTCACTGCTGACTTAAGCAGCGCTGGTATTGGAGTGCAATATGGAGCTCAATTTTGCTATACGCTCACTTCTTGCCTTTTAATGTCGGGTTTCTGAAAACCTGTAATACCAGCGCTGTAGGTAAGTGACCGGTGACAATAACGTGCAAGTTAGCACCGCACCCCTCATAACGCAAAACTCGTAATCATGCCTTATGTTTGTACTGTAGATTTTTCAATATTTCCAATGTTCTGTACATAGTTGAATATGTTCTATGTACTATATACCAAAAAAACATCAGATATATGTAGAAATATTTATTTATGAATAAATAGAACATTTTCTGTTATGTGCAGAACATTGGAATGGGAAATATTTATATTTTCATGTTTGGGTTAGTGCACCTGAAAAAAATGTTTTTTTTCCACTTTTCGGAGAATAAGCAATCGTGTTTTGCGCGAGAGTGGGGTGTTAGATTCCCCCTCCCCACTTTTTTTCTCCTTTGACTTCTATGAATGAATATATAAACGCGCATGCGATATCCAAAGTTCAGATTTTTGCACTCATCGGGTTACCGCAAGAGCGAAAACAGTTTACTTTCAACTCATAATACGAGCACAACCCGACGAACGCTAAAATCTTACTTCTGGCGCAATTAACGCTGAAGCGGGAGTGTTAAAATGTGCTCCACTTTTAATCTGGCCCTTATTTTCTAATGCATTGTTTATCTTAAAGTTTCTATCTGCTTACAGCTGTTGCTGAACTAAAAGCTAATAATTAGTGTGCCTTTTATACCTGTTTATTTTATAAAGTAAATTGTGTCCTGTAGGAGCCTACGCTCCTAGCAGATAGAGATGTTTTTTTTTCTTATTTTCTTAATCGTGGTACAGACAAACAGAGGATATGTATAGTGTGCGGATATGTATAGTGTGCTCTCCTTTCTCTCTATATATCATTGGCTTGTGTTAGGGTTGCCAGCTGTTCATAAGAAAAATACTGGGCAATCTCTATGTGAATGGGCAGAGTGTTAGGTGGGGTCACACAATGCCCCCCAAAAGCCCCAACTCTTGATCCAGCCATGCATATTTTTTACAATTCAGCAGTAGTTTTATCCCATGTCTGCTGAGCCACACATAAACAGTAGCAATTTGCCCCCCCCCCCCCCCCGACTGTCACTCATTTATTTCTGCTCCATATTTGTAATGCATTGAGGTAATATGATGCCTTTTACATTTAACTAACACCCATGGACTTTAAAAAAAGAAAATGGATTGTCCAGTATTTTTGTGAAAATTTTACTGGACATCCTTAAACTAATGGACTGTGTGGTTGAATACTGGACCCTGGCAACTCTAGCTTCTGTGTGCAGATATAATCTCTTATCTATGTCCATGGCACTGTAATCTATGTCTATTACATGGAGAGTAACCTACAGGCAGTCAGTACAGTGTATTCTCTCAGACAGCAGCTTTAGCAGTAACAGTAGCAACTCTTAGCTTTGCAGTGGATCTGTGACAACAGGTTACTGCAATCACCCCACTCACAGCTATGCTTCTAACTGTGAGAGTGTTTGCATAGGGCTACACAACTCTGAGAAGCTAGACTATCAGGAGATAACTAATAAATTAAAGTCCCCACACCAGCCGGGTAGCTTTGCCACAGCCCGTCTGCAAACAGAATGAAGTAAGAGCTTTGTAACACTCACTACAGACAAATTATGGAGTAAGTGGTATGGCAACCTACTGAACCAAATATGCCCCCTCCACCTTGCCTACACGGGGGTAACAAAAACCTTCCTTCAATTTATTTCATCCATGTTTTATATATTTATATTATATATATATATACAGTGGGGGGTAGTTATCAACGTGTCAACTTTCCTGCCTTCGCCGGCCCAATACGCCCGCCTAAGCTCGCCTACCATCGCCGCCGCGGACCTGAAAAAATTTGCCTAAGTTATCAATAAATCTGTCAAAAAGCAGCGCACCAAGTACGGGGCGATGAGCAGTGGACTGTGAGAGTTATCACTCATCCGATCTCGCTGCTCTTCGGCTTTTTTACAGCTTTATTGCTAGCCTGTCACTAAGCACCCACACTAAACTACACTGTTCTACCCCCTATACCGGCGCCCCCGGAGCCCCCCGCAACTCAATAAAGTTACTAACCCCTAAACCGCCGCTCCTAGACCCTGCCGCAACACTTATAAATGTATTAACCCCTAAACTGCCGCTCCCGGACACCGCCGCAACCTACATTATACCTAGTAACCCCTATCCTGCCCCCCCTATACCGTCGCCCTCTATAATAAAGTTATTTAACCCCTATCCTGCAGATCCCGCACCTCGCCGCAACTAAATAAATAGTTTAACCCCTAAACCGCCGCTCCCGGACCCTGCCGCAACCTATATTAAATTTATTAACCCCTAATCTTCCCCCCCTACACCGTCGCCACCTATTATATATTTATTAACCCCTATCCTGCCCTCCACTACACCGCCGCCACTGTAATAAATGTATTAACTCCTAAACCTAAGTCTAACACTAACCCTAACACCCCCCTAACTTAAATATTAATTAAATAAATCTAAATAATATTTCTATTATTAACTAAATTAATCCTATTTAAAACTAAATACTTACCTTTAAAATAAACCCTAATATAGCTACAATATAAATAATAATTATATTGTAGCTATCTTAGGATTTATTTTTATTTTATAGGTAACTTTCAATTTATTTTAACTAGGTACAATAGCTATTAAATAGTTATTAACTATTTAATAGCTACCTAGCTAAAATAAAGAGAAATGTACCTGTAAAATAAAAACTAGCCTAAGTTACAATTACACCTAACACTACACTATACTTAAATAAATTATTCCTATTTAAAACTAAATACTTACCTGTAAAATAAACCCTAAGATAGCTACAATGTAATTAATAATTACATTGTAGCTATTTTAGGATTTATATTTATTTTACAGGTAACTTTGTATTTATTTTAGCTAGTTAGAATAGTTATTAAATAGTTATTAACTATTTAATAACTACCTAGCTAAAAGAAATACAAAATTACCTGTAAAATAAATCCTAACCTAAGTTACAATTAAACCACTACACTACACTACACTATCATTACATTAATTAAATAAATTAACTACAAATAACTACAATTAAATACAATTACATAAACTAACTAAAGTACAAAAAATAAAAAAAGCTAAGTTACAAAAAATAAAAAAATAAGTTACAATCATTTAAAAAATATTACAACAATTTTAAGCTAATTACACCTAATCTAAGCCCCCTAATAAAATAACAAAGACCCCAAAATAAAAAAATTCCCTACCGTATTCTACATTAAAAAAGTTCAAAGCTCTTTTACCTTACCAGCCCTTAAAAGGGCCTTTTGTGGGGCATGCCCCAAAGAAAACTGCTCTTTTGCCTGTAAAAGAAAAATACAACCCCCCAACATTAAAACCCACCACCCACATACCCCTAATCTAACCCAAACCCCCCTTAAAATAACCTAACACCAATCCCCTGAAGATCATCCTACCTTGAGTCGTCTTCACTCAGTCGAGCCACCGATGGAACTGAAGAGGAGATCCGGAGCGGCAGAAGTGATCCTCCAAGGGGCGCTGAAGAAGTCTTCCATCCGATGAAGTGATCCTCCAGGCGGCGCTGAAGAAGTCTTCCATCTGGGCGATGTCATCTTCCAAGCGGCGCTGAAGAAGTCTTCTATCCGGGCGATGTCATCTTCCAAGCGGGGTCTTCAATCTTCTTTCTTCAGGATCCATCTTCATCCTGCCGACGCGGAACATCCTTCTTTCCCGACGGACTACCGACGAATGAAGGCTCCTTTAAGGGACGTCATCCAAGATGGCGTCCCTTCAATTCCGATTGGCTGATAGGATTCTATCAGCCAATCAGCCAATCATATTTTTTTTACCTTAATTCCGATTGGCTGATAGAATCCTATCAGCCAATCGGAATTGAAGGGACGCCATCTTGGATGACGTCCCTTAAAGGAGCCTTCATTCGTCGGTAGTCCGTCGGGAAAGAAGGATGTTCCGTGTCGGCGGGATGAAGATGGATCCTGAAGAAAGAATATTGAAGACCCCGCTTGGAAGATGACATCGCCCGGATAGAAGACTTCTTCAGCGCCGCTTGGAAGATGACATCGCCCGGATGGAAGACTTCTTCAGCGCTGCCTGGAGGATCACTTCATCGGATGGAAGACTTCTTCAGCGCCCCTTGGAGGATCACTTCTGCCGCTCCGGATCTCCTCTTCAGTTCCATCGGTGGCTCGGCTGAGTGAAGACGACTCAAGGTAGGATGATCTTCAGGGGATTAGTGTTAGGTTATTTTAAGGGGGGTTTGGGTTAGATTAGGGGTATGTGGGTGGTGGGTTTTAATGTTGGGGGGTTGTATTTTTCTTTTACAGGCAAAAGAGCAGTTTTCTTTGGGGCATGCCCCACAAAAGGCCCTTTTAAGGGCTGGTAAGGTAAAAGAGCTTTGAACTATTTTAATGTAGAATAGGGTAGGGAATTTTTTTATTTTGGGGGGCTTTGTTATTTTTTTAGGGGGCTTAGATTAGGTGTAATTAGCTTAAATTGTTGTAATATTTTTTAAATGTTTGTAACTTATTTTTTTCATTTTTTGTAACTTAGCTTTTTTTATTTTTTGTACTTTAGTTAGTTTATGTAATTGTATTTAATTGTAGTTATTTGTAGTTAATTTATTTAATTAATGTAATGATAGTGTAGTGTTAGGTTTAATTGTAACTTAGGTTAGGATTTATTTTACAGGTAATTTTGTATTTCTTTTAGCTAGGTAGTTATTAAATAGTTAATAACTATTTAATAACTATTCTAACTAGCTAAAATAAATACAAAGTTACCTGTAAAATAAATATAAATCCTAAAATAGCTACAATGTAATTATTAATTACATTGTAGCTATCTTAGGGTTTATTTTACAGGTAAGTATTTAGTTTTAAATAGGAATAATTTATTTAAGTATAGTGTAGTGTTAGGTGTAATTGTAACTTAGGTTAGTTTTTATTTTACAGGTAAATTTCTCTTTATTTTAGCTAGGTAGCTATTAAATAGGTAGGGGGGCAGGATAGGGGTTAATAAATGTATTCAAGGTGGTGAAGGTGTAGGGGGGGCAGATTAGGGATTAATAAGTTTAATATAGGTTACGGCAGGGTCCGGGAGCGGCGGTTTAGGGGTTAAACTATTTATTTAGTTGCGGCGAGGTGCGGGATCGGCAGGATAGGGGTTAATAACTTTATTATAGAGGGCGGCGGTATAGGGGGGCAGGATAGGGGTTACTAGGTATAATGTAGGTTGCGGCAGTGTCCGGGAGCGGCAGTTTAGGGGTTTATACATTTATTATAGTTGCGGCGGGGTCAGGGAGCGGCGGTTTAGGGGTTAATATGTATAGAGTAGCTTGCGGTGGGCTCCGGGAGCGGCGGTTTAGGGGGTAATAACTTTATTTAGTTGCGGTGGTGTAGGGGGGGACAGCTTAGGGGTGTTTAGACTCGGGGTACATGTTAGGGTGTTAGGTGTAGACAGCTCCCATAGGAATCAATGGGATGTCTGGCAGCAGCGAACTTGTACTTTCGCTATGGTCAGACTCACATTGATTCCTATGGGATTGAAAACCAGGTACGCTGGGCCGCAAAAGTGCCGAGCGTACCTGCTAGTTTTTTGATAACTAGCAAAAGTAGTCAGATTGTGCCGCACTTGTGTGCGGAACATCTGGAGTGACGTAAGAATCGATCTGTATCGGACTGAGTCCGGCGGATCGAAGCTTACGTCACAAAATTCTACTTTTGCCGGTCTCTAGCCTTTGATAACTAAGGTGAATCAGCCTCGCCAAAAATACGCTGCAGAATTCTAGCATATTTGAGGTTGACGGCTTGATAACTACCCCCCAGTATCTCATATTTTTGTAAATATTTTATTATATCTTTTCATGTGACAACACTGAAGAAATGACACTTTGCTACAATATAAAGTAGTGACTGTACAGCCTGTATAGCAGTATAAGTTTGCTGTCCCTTCAAAATAACTCAACACACAGCCATTAATGTCTAAACCGTTGGCAACAAAAGTGAATATACCTCTAAGTGGAAATGTCCAAATTGGATCCAAAGTGTCAATATTTTGTGTGGCCACCGTTATTTTCCAGCACTGCCTTTACCCTCTTGGGCATGGAGTTCACCCAAGCTTCACAGGTTGCCACTGGAGTCCTCTTCCACTCCTCCATGGTGACATCAGAGAGCTGGTGGATTTTAGGACCTTGCACTACCCCACCTTCCGTTTGAGGATGCCCCACAGATGCTTAATATGGTTTAAGTCTGGAGAAATGCTTGGCCAGTCAATCACCTCTACCCTCAGCTTCTTTAGCAAGGCAGTGGTAGCCTTGGAGGTGTGTTTGGGGTCATTATCCTGTTGGAATACTGCCCTGCCGCCCAGTCTCCGAAGGGAGGGGATCATGCTCTGCTTCAGTATGTCACAGTATGTGTTGGCATTCATGGTTCCCTCAATGAACTGTAGCTCCCCAGTGCTAGCAGCACTCATGCAAGCCCAGACCATGACACTCCCACCACCATGCTTGACTGTAGGCAAGACACATTTGTCTTTGTACTCCTC
This sequence comes from Bombina bombina, assembly GCF_027579735.1. Taxonomy (NCBI): domain Eukaryota; kingdom Metazoa; phylum Chordata; class Amphibia; order Anura; family Bombinatoridae; genus Bombina; species Bombina bombina. Next base: position 913,122,282 of record NC_069499.1, read on the forward strand.
ACCTGGTTGCTGCCACACACGCTTGACACCATCTGAACCAAATAAGTTAATCTTGGTCTCATAAGACCACAGGACATGGTTCCAGTAATCCAAGTCCCTAGTCTGCTTGTCTTCAGCAAACTGTTTGCAGGCTTTCTTGTGCATCATCTTTAGAAAAGGCTTCCTTCTGGGATGACAGCCATGCAGACCAATTTGATGCAGTGTGCAGTGTATGGTCTGAGCTCTGACAGGCTGACTCCCCACCCCTTCAACCTTTGCAGCAATGCTGACAGCACTCATACATCTATTTCCCAAAGACAACCTCTAGATATGACGCTGAGCATGTGCCCTCAATTTCTTTGGTTGATCATGGCGAGGCCTGTTCTGAGTGGAACCTGCCCTGTGAAACCACTGTATGGTCTTGCCCACTGTGCTGCAGCTCAGTTTCAGAGTCTTGGTAATCTTCTTATAGCCTAGGCCATCTTTTTGTAAAGCAATAATTCTTTTTTTCCGATCCTCAGAGAGTTCTTTGCCATGAGATGCCATGTTGAACTTCCAGTGACCAGTATGAGAGAATGTGAGAACGATAACACCAAATTTAACACACCTTCTCCCCATTCACACCTGAGACCTTGTAACACTAATGAGTCACATTACACTGGGGAGGAAAAATGGCTAATGGGGCCCAATTTGGACATTTCCACTTAGTGGTGTACTAACTTTTTTTGCCAACGGTTTAGATAGTAATGGCTGTGTGTTGAGTTATTTTGAGGTTACAGCAAATTTACACTGTTATACAGGCTGTACACTCACTACTTTACATTGTAGTAAAGTGCCATTCCTTCAGTGTTGTCACATGAAAAGATATAATCAAATATTTACAAAAATGTGAGGGGTGTACTCACTTTCGTGAGATACTGTATATATACTGTATATATATATATATATATATATATATATATATACAGATATAGAGATCTTTTTCAATGCAGTGTTTAATTATGGAGATTTACTTTATATATATTATACATTTTTAGATTATGCTTTTTAATGTTAGTTTTTGTTCAACATTTTTAGAAAGCTAAGATACAAAATATTGGTGTTGCATTTTTTAACAATGCTGCACCATTAGAAAGGAGAATTGAGAAACATTACCAATCACCACTGGAAAAGTGTAGGTCTAGATTACAAGTTGAGCACAATCAATAGTGATGAGGCATAGCCAAAATATTTTTTTCATCACACCCCCATAGAATTTTATTATGTGAGAAATGTAACCCCCATCACTATTCAATATGAAGTTGGCACACCCTAGACTTTTGCTGAAGTGGTAAAATATTTTCAATTTGTAATATGATTTTTAAAAAAGTAAATTTATGCTTACCTGATAAATTGATTTCTTCTATGATACGACGAGTCCACGGATTCATCCTTTCCTTGTGGGATATTATCCTCCTGCTAACAGGAAGTGGCAAAGAGCATCACAGCAGAGCTGTCTATATAGCTCCTCCCTTGACTCCACCCCCCAGTCTTTCGACCGAAGGTATAGGAAGAAAAAGGAGAAACTAAAAGGTGCAGAGGTGACTGAAGTTTTAAATCAAAAAATATAATCTGTCTTAAAATGACAGGGCGGGCCATGGACTCGTCATATCATAGAAGAAATCAATTTATCAGGTAAGTAAAAATTTACTTTTCTTCTATAAGATACGACGAGTCCACGGATTCATCCTTTACTTGTGGGATACAATACCAAAGCTACAGGACACGGACGAACAGGAGGGACAAGACAGATGCCTAAACAGAAGGCAGCACTGCTTGAAGAACTTTTCTCCCAAAAATAGCCTCAGAAGAAGCAAAAGTATCAAATTTGTAAAATTTGGAAAAGATATGAAGGGAAGACCAAGTCGCAGCCTTACAAATCTGTTCAACAGAAGTATCATTTTTAAAAGCCCATGTGGAAGCTACCGCTCTAGTAGAGTGAGCTGTAATCCTTTCAGGAGGCTGCTGTCCAGCAGTCTTGTATGCCAACCGGATGATGCTTTTCAGCCGAAAAGAAAGAGAGGTAGCCGTAGATTTTTGACCTTTACATTTTCCAGAATAGACAACAAACAGAGAAAATGTTTGACGGAAATCTTTGGCGCTTGCAAGTAAAACTTTAAAGCACGAACCACGTCCAAGTTGTGTAACAGACGCTCCTTCTTAGAAGAAGGGTTAGGACACAGAGAAGGAACAACCATTTCCTGATTAATATTCTTATTAGTAACAACCTTAGGAAGGAATCCAGGTTTGGTACGCAAAACTACCTTATCAGAATGGAAAACAAGATAAGGCGAGTCGCATTGCAATGCAGATAGTTCAGAAACTCTTCGACCCGAAGAGATAGCAACTAAAAACAGAACTTTCCAAGATAGAAGCTTAATATCTATGGAATGCATAGGTTCAAAAGGAACCCCTTGAAGAACTTTAACAACTAAATTCAAACTCCATGGCGGAGCAATAGGTTTAAACACAGGCTTGATTCTAACCAAAGCCTGACAAAATGACTGAACGTCTGGAACATCTACCAGACGCTTGTGCAGTAAAATTGATAAAGCAGATATCTGTCCCTTTAGGGAACTAGCTGATAACCCATTCTCCAATCCTTCTTGGAGAAAGGACAAAATCCTAGGAATCCTGATCTTACTCCATGAGTATCCTTTGGATTCGCACCAATAAAGATATTTACGCCATATCTTATGGTGAATTTTCCTAGTGACAGGCTTTTGAGCCTGAATCAAGGTATCTATGACCGACTCAGAGAATCCCCGCTTAGATAAAATCAAGCGTTCAATCTCCAGGCAGTCAGCTGCAGAGAAACTAGATTTGGATGCTGGAACGGACCTTGAATGAGAAGGTCTTGTCTCAGTGACAGTTTCCACGGTGGCAGAGATGACATTTCCACCAGGTCTGCATACCAAGTCCTGCGTGGCCACGCAGGTGCTATCGAAATTACTGAAGCCCTCTCCTGTTTGATTCTGGCAATCAGACAAGGAAGGAGAGGAAAAGGAGGAAACACATAAGCCAGGTTGAACAACCAAGGTACTGCTAGAGCATCTATCAGTACTGCTTGGGGATCCCTTGATCTGGACCCGTAACAAGGAAGTTTGGCATTCTGATGAGATGCCATCAGATCCAATTCTGGTGTGCCCCATTGACGAATCAATTGTGCAAACACCTCCGGATGGAGCTCCCACTCCTCCGGATGAAAAGTCTGTTGACTTAGAAAATCCGCTTCCCAGTTCTCCACTCCTGGGATATAGTTTGCTGATAGATGGCAAGAGTGAGTCTCTGCCCATCAAATTATTTTGGAAACCTCTATCATAGCTAGAGAACTTTTTGTTCCCCCTTGATGATTGATATATGCTACAGTCGTGATATTGTCCGACTGGAATCTTATGAATTTGGCCGAAGCCAGCTGAGGCCACGCCTGAAGTGCGTTGAATATCGTTCTCATTTCTAGAATATTTATTGGAAGGAGAGCCTCCTCCTGAGTCCACACACCCTGTGCCTTTAGGGAATTTCAGACTGCACCCCAGCCCAATAGGCTGGCGTCCGTCGTCACTATGACCCATGCTGGCCTGCGGAAACACATTCCCTGGGACAGATGATCCTGTGACAATCACCAAAGAAGAGAGTCTCTGGTCTCTAGATCCAGATTTATCTGAGGAGATAAATTTGCATAGTCCCCATTCCACTGTCTGAGCATGCATAGTTGCAGTGGTCTGAGATGCAAGCGAGCAAACGGAACTATGTCCATTGCTGCTACCATTAGTCCAATTACCTCCATACACTGAGCCACTGACGGCAGAGGAACGGAATGAAGTGCTCGGCAGGTGGTTAAGATCTTTGATTTTCTGACCTCCATCAGAAAAAATTTCATGTCTACCGAGTCTATCAGAGTTCCCAGGAATGGAACTCTTGTGAGAGGGATAAGTGAACTATTTTTTATGTTCACCTTCCACCCGTGAGATCTTAGAAAAGCCAACACGATGTCCGTATGAGATTTGGCTAGTTGGTAAGTTGACGCCTGAATCAAGATATCGTCCAGATAGGGCGCCAATGCTATGCCCCACGGCCTTAGAACCGCCAGAAGGGACACTAGCACCTTTGTGAAAATTCTGGGAGCTGTGGCCAACCCGAAAGGAAGAGCCACAAACTGGTAATGCTTGTCCATGAAGGCGAACCTGAGGAACTGGTGATGATCCTTGTGGATAGGAATGTGAAGATACGCATCCTTCAAATCCACAGTGGTCATATATTGACCCTCCTGGATCATTGGTAAAATTGTCCGAATGGCCTCCATCTTGAAGGAAATTTGTTTAGGATCTTGAGATCTAAAATCGGTCTGAAGGTTCCCTCTTTTTTGGGAACCACGAACAGATTGGAGTAAAACCCCTGCCCCTGTTCTGCTTTTTGAAATGGGCAGATTACCCCCATAGTATATAGTTCTTCTACACAGCTTAAGAACACCTCTCTTTTTGTCTGGTTTACAGACAACCAAGAAAGATGAAATCTCCCCCTTGGAGGAGAATCTTTGAATTCTAGAAGATACCCCTGGATCACAATTTCTAATGCCCAGGAATCCTGAACGTCTCTTGCCCATGCCTGAGCGAAGAGAGAAAATCTGCCCCCCACTAGATCTGGTCCCAGATCGGGGGCTGCCCCTTCATGCTGTCTTGGTAGCAACAGCGGGCTTCTTGGCCTGTTTACCTTTATTCCAGGTCTTGTTAGGTCTCCAGACAGACTTGGATTGAGCAAAATTCCCCTCCTGCTTTGTGGCAGGGGAGGAGGTAGTGGGACCACCTTTGAAGTTTCGAAAGGAACAAACATAATTCTGCTTGGCCCTCATTCTATTTCTCTTATCCTGAGGAAGGGCATGGCCTTTTCCTCCAGTGATGTCGGGAATGATCTCCTTCAGTCCAGGTCTGAATAGGGTCTTACCCTTGAAAGGAATAGCTAATAGCTTAGATTTTGATGACACATCAGCAGATCAGGACTTAAGCCATAACGCTCTATGCGCTAAAATGGCAAAACCTGAATTATTTGCCCCTAATTTAGCCAGTTGAAAAGTGGCATCTGTAATAAAAGAATTAGCTAGCTTGAGAGCCTTAATTCTATCTGAAATATCATCCTTAAGAGCCTCCTCAAGAGCCTCGAACCAAAAAGCAGCTGCAGTAGTTACAGGAACAATGCCCGCTATAGGATGCAGAAGAAAATCCTGATGAATAAATATTTTCTTTAGAAGACCCTCTAATTTTTTATCCATAGGATCTTTGAAAGCACAACTATCCTCAATATGTATAGTTGTACGCTTAGCTAAGGTAGAAATAGCTCCCTCCATCTTTGGGACCGTCTGCCACAAATCCCGAATGGTGTCAGATATGGGAAACATTTTCTTAAAAGTAGGAAGGGGAGAGAACGGAATGCCTGGTCTATCCCATTCCTTAGTAATAATGTCCGAAATCCTCTTAGGGACCGGAAAAACATTAGTGTACGTAGGAACTCTAAATATCTATCCATTTTACAAAATTTCTCTGGTGGAATTACAATAGGGTCACAATCATCCAGAGTCGCTAAAACCTCCCTGAGTAACAAGTGGAGGTGTTCAAGCTTAAACTTAAAAGCCGTCATATCTGAGTCTGTTTCAGGGAACATCTTTCCAGAATCAGAAAGCTCTCCCTCAGACAGCAATTCCCCTACCCCCAATTCAGAACATTGTGAGGGTACATCGGAGATGGCTAATAGTGTCAGAGGGCTCAGCATTTACTCTCATACCGGACCTACTGCGCTTCCCCTGCAAACCAGGCAGTTTAGATAATACCTCTGTGAGGGTAGTAGACATAACTGCGGCCATATCTTGCAGGGTGAAAGAATTAGACGCACTAGAAGTACTTGGCGTTGCTTGTGCGGGCGTTAAAGGTTGTGAGAATCATCCTGAGACATACTTTTATCAGCTAAAATATGTTCTTTGCAATGTAAGGCCCTTTCAGTACATGAGGGACACATTTTAAGTGGGGGTTAAGTGGGGGTTCCGCAATGGCTTCTAAACACATGGAACATTGGCTTTCCTCAATGTCAGACATGTTAAACAGGCTAGTAATGACCACAAACCGTCTTGAAAACACTTTATTTAGTGAAAAAATAACAATCTTAAAAAACGGTACTGCACCTTTAAGAGAAAAAAGCATACAATTTTTCCAAAACTGCTTGAAAACAATAAAATTGTCCCAATGTTATGATAGAAGCATCCCAATTCTGCAGCTAAGTTTGCCCCACAAGGAAAGGAATACTTAACCCTTACCAGAAAAAACGGAAAATTATAAAACATTTATTTCAATATAAAGCACCCCCTGCACCTCGCCACAGCCCTGCTGTGGCACCTACCTGCTCTCAGGGGTCTGTAAAACCGGGTTAAACCTTCTATTTGGCCCAATACAGCTCACAAAGGCCCACCGGATTTGGAGCTTGCTGCTTGCTTGAGAAAAACAACTGCGCAACTGAGGCATGAAAATAGGCCCCGTCCATCTCACTCGATGTGTCACAGCCTAAATTAACAGCACCAGAGCGGTCTAAAACTTAGCCATGTGGGTTCATAAACCCAGAAATGAAGCCATGTGTACCCTTCTCAATAAAGCATAAAAATGTGTCTCCTTTAAAAACATTATCTGCACTCCCAGACATGTAAACGTTTGCCCACAAACATTCAAACATCAGTGTCAACCATTTTTATATAGCCCATATATGCAAGCTCAGTAATACTCCTCTTTATACTTTAGGATTACTGATTACCCTCTCCCTCATGGGGATACTGTCAGCCAATTCTGAAATAAAACAGTCTCTCCAGAAAGAAATCACTGAACATACCTCACTGCTTATAGCATGAAAAACGTTCCTCACACTGAAGTTTGTCTACAACATTGTTGCTGTATAGAAAAACATGCCATCATACTTGTACAAAACACTATGCATTTCCTCTAGCACAGAGTTACCATGGGGAAGGATTACTCAGACTCAGAGAGAAACAGTGTCTCCTGCCCCTATAAGGCTGCCAGATCAGCTTCTGCTGATTGTAATGCAAACAGTCCGATAGAGAACTATATAAATGTGTGGGTCCAGCTGCAGCCTTTGCCCTGGATCCAAACAAGGTTCTAGTTAAAGGGACACTGAACCCAAATGTTTTATTTTGTGATTCAGATAGAGCATGCAATTTTAAAGTGAATGTAAATTTTGATGCTAAAGTGCCCAGTTTTTAAAAATTCAATTTAAAACAGGGGCACTTTAATTCATAAAAATTTACATTTCACTTGTGTTGTGAAAAAATACTTACCTTTTAAACTTGACAGCAGCACCAGCTTCCTCCAGTCGTCGCAAGCCATTTCTGACATCAGAAATGATGGATAGGTCATCCTCCAATCACGGTTCTCCCCCTGGGGGAATCAGTGTCTGATTCAACACCGTAATTGGAGGAAGCCTGATTCCTCATTTTAGACCCAGGAAGAGGCTTTGCGACGGGTGGAGGAAGCTGGAGCGGCTGTCAAGTTTAAAAGGTATTTTTTTCACAACACGAGTGAAATGTAAATTTTGATAAATTAAAGTGCCCCTGTTTTAAATCGAATTTTTAAAAACTGGGCACTTTAGCATCAAAATTTACATTCACTGTAAGCAACTTTGTAATTTACTCCTATTATCAATTGTTCTTCGTTCTCTTGGTCTCTTTATTTGAAAAATAAGGCATCTAAGCTTTTTTTGTTTCAGACTCTGGACAGCACTTTTTTATTGGTGGATGAATATATCCACCAATCAGCAAGAACAACCCAGATTGTTCACCAAAAATGGGCCGGCATCTAAACTTACATTCTTGCATTTCAAATAAAGATGCCAAGAGAATGAAGAAAATTTGATAATAGGAGTAAATTCGAAAGTTGCTTAAAATTGCATGCTCTATCTGAATCACGAAAGAAAAAAATTTGGGTTCAGTGTCCCTTTAAGCCTCTGGTGTTGGCATAAATGCATTCATGCTTATGGGGTCATGGTAACCAAACACATATGGCAGGTTTTGTGTTTGTATTCATATATATGTATAGTTTAACCAAATTGTAATTGAGATTTGTAACAATATAACACATCCTGAGAAAAACAATTAACCTTTGAGAATTCATTAAGAATTTACAGGTAATGGAATTAAAAACAATAAAGAAATATGAGAGAGAAAAAATGGAGGTTAGCGTACATAAACTGTTAGATGTTAAGAAAGCAAATTGAATCTACTATATTTACATTTTCCTAACACATATTTTGTATAGAGAGAAAACAAACTCATTTTCCTCTGAAGCAAAGAAAGCCAAGTATTTCCTTGCTTACAATTTGTTTTAATGAGATTGTTACTGGGCATGCCATTAATGTCTCTCTTTATTGTGTCTCTTGCAGATTGTCTCTCCTGATTTAGAAGCAGAGCATACTTCATTTTATACACAAGAACATTAGGTTCAACGTCAGGGTGAAAAGAAGGCAAAGAGGAAGTTTAATTTGAATTATTATTGTGAGTAAACCTGGGATGCTCCCATAGCAACAGTTAGATAAATTCCTTAATTAATTAAGGTGAAATGATCAGCAGGCACAGACTGCAGCTAAAAGAAAGATTAAACAAGTGATTGTTTTTTTTACCCAAAGCATCCCTGAAATCTGGCAAATACTAAACATTTCTAGAGATGCTCCATCTGCAGCTTAAATAGCAGTGTGTATATTGGAATAGGCTGACAGCAAGATTTAGTGAGAGAAGGATGCTGGATAGCACCCATGTGGAATAGTTCCTTTATATTTCTTGTTTCTAATTCATCCAAGAATGGAAGTGGTAGGATGATCTTAGAGTTGGCAAATAGAGGGATGATATACTGATATACAAGCTGGCATTAGAATAAGATTTATATTAATGAGATATTCATTCAATTATTTATATTTATGGCACAATCAGAGGAAATGATTATTGGCTTTTCTCTACATCTGAGTATTTGATAGTCATAGATCAAACCACAGTGAATGACCATGGATTAACATCCTTATCCTAGACTATTTAAAGAGATACTACCCTCTCCCATTCCTTATCTTTCTTACTAATGTGTTGAGCACCAATCCCTAAATCCATCAGTTTTCATGTGGTTTTAATGTGTGACATTAAAACCATTGCCTTAATAAAAGTTATATTTTAATTCTAACTCTGCCTATATAAACTTGTTATACTAAATAGTCAATGTCAGGTTAGGAAATGTCCAGAAGAAGACCCAAATGCTAGGGCGAACTTAAACAACACCCTTGCACTCTGAGTTTAATCCAGGATGTGACCCCACGACAACCTCCAAAAAACAAAGTACTCACGATATGGAGCAGGGTTAGCCTGTGACAAAGTAATTCATGATATCAGCCAGATAGACTTCTGAATAAGGAACTGGTTTCAGGAAATGTCTTCCACAGTATCAGGAGAGCAGGGATAGTCCACTTATACTCAGACAGAATAAGGGTAAAACAGGAAACAGTTAATAATGCAGGAGTAGGTCATTTGTTATCAGGCAGCCTGAAGGTTAACACTGTGTAGACAGTCTTTGCAGAGTATGCAATAGGTAATCAGGCAGTTTGAGGGTTAACACTGAGTAGACAGTCTTTGCAGAGTATGCAACAGGTAATCAGGCAGTTTGAGAGTTAACACTGTGTAGACAGTCTTTGCAGAGTATGCAACAGGTAATCAGGCAGTTTGAGGGTAAACACTGTGTAGTCAGAACTTGCAGAATTAACAACATGTAATCAGGTAGTTTGAAGGTTAACACTGTGTTGTCAGAACTTGCAGAGATAGCAACAGGTAAGCTGGTAGTTTGAAGTTAACACAGATTAATAACAGTATTTGAATAGTTTGGCAGTACACAGAGTAGTCTGAATATGCAGGGTTTGCAGCAGGTAAACAGGAAGTTTGAAAGTTTCACAAAACAAACAGTACTTGCATTGTTTGGAGACAGGTAATCAGGAGGTTGAAGGTTAATCCAGCATAGTAAATCCTTGAAGAGATTGGCAACAGAAAAGCAGCAGTTAGAGAGATTCCTCAGCGAAATCCTATCAGAAGCCAAAAAGTTAACAAACAAACTGGCACTGGAGAAACAGGAAGCCAAGAATAAAAAGCCTGGTTGTGACATCATCAGGAAGGGGTGGCTCAGACACCTGTCAATCAAGCACACAGAGAGGACTGCAGAGCTTCCCAGCAGCTGAGCGTGACAGTGCCCCCTCCTCAAGGACCCCTCCGGGGGACCCGACCGGGCCTGGCAGGGTATTTCTTATGAAAAGACTTGACAAGAGCTGGAGCATGAACATGAGAGGCCGGTTCCCAAGATCGTTCAGAGATTGGATAACCCTTCCAATGGACCAGGTAGTACAGCCGATTGCCCCGTAGCTTCTGGCTGACTTCAAACTCAGAAGTTCCCTCTACGGAAAGTGGAGGAGGTGGTTTACTCTTGATAGAGTACCGATTGTAGATGACTGGCTTGAGTAGGGAGACATGAAACACTGGATGGATCTTGAGAGTCTTGGGTAAGGCCAGGCGGTATGCAGAAGAACAAACTCTGGAAACAATTCGAAAAGGTCCAATGTACTTAGGACCCAACTTGGTACAAGGTTGTTTTAGACGTATGAATCTGGTGGATAAAAATACTCTGTCTCCAGTACGAAGTAAAGGAGCATTGCACCTTCTGCGATCAGCATATTTCTTATGTCTTAAGGAAGAAGAGAGTAGATTTTGACGAATGAGTTGCCAGTGATTACTGAGATTTTTCACTATACGATCTGCTCCAGGGACTTCAGTAGAACTGGTAATCATAGGAAAGGTTCTAGGTTCAAATCCATAAGCTGCCTTAAAGGGAGAGGTCTGTAATGAGGCGTTATAACGTGAGTTGTGAGCTAATTCCGCCAAAGGCAATAACTGAGACCAGTTGGAGTGGTTATGGTCTACATAATGTCTTAGAAAAGATTCCAAGGCTTGATTTACACGCTCAGTCTGTCCGTTGGATTGAGGATGGTGTGCAGTAGAAAGTGATATGTTGATTCCGAAGTGTTTACAAAAAGACCTCCAAAATTTGGAAACAAATTGGACTCCACGATCTGAGACTATGTCAGTGGGAAAACCATGTAAACGAGATATATGTAGAACAAAGAGTTCAGAAAGTCTTTGAGCTGAAGGCAAGCCTGGAAGAGGTATGAAGTGAGCAGACTTGGAGAACCGATCCACCACTACCCAAATGGTCGTATTTCCAGCAGAAACAGGAAGATCTGTAACAAAGTCCATGGATAAGTGAGACCAAGGGTAATGAGGAATAGGAAGAGGGTGTAATAGACCAAACGGTCGATGAGAAGATTGTTTGTTCGAAGCACAAGAACTACAAGCAGCAATATAATCCTTAACATCCCTCCTCATAGTGGACCACCAAACATGCTGCTTCAGTTTCCACAATGTATTGGTTATTCCCGGATGACCTGCTGAAATGTTGTCATGAGCCCAACGTAGAAGCTTAAGACATAATCCTTTGGGTACATACAGGATACCAGAAGGTAGTTTGCAAGAAGATGGTACCCGGACTTGAGCAGCATGTAAAGCCTGTACTGGAAAAGAGGATACTTTGACTGGACGTAGTATAGGTTCTGAATCCAATGGAGAAGGTTCAGAAGATTGGAACTGCCTAGATAAAGCATCTGCCTTGGAATTTTTTGAACCAGGAACATAGGAAAGTACAAAATTAAACCTGGAGAAGAACAAGGCCCACCGAGCCTGACGAGGATTGAGACGTGTAGCTGTTTGGAGGTATAAAAGATTCTTGTGTTCTGTCAGAATGAAAAAAGGTTGACTGGTACCCTCTAACCAATGCCTCCATTCATCCAAAGCTAATTTTATAGCCAAAAGCTCCTTATTGCCCACATCATAATTTAACTCGGCAGGATTGAATTTTTTTCGAAAAGAACGCCACAGGATGTATCTTGCTGGTAGTCGGATCACGTTGGGAGAGAACAGCTCCAGCTGCTATAGAGGAAGCGTCAACCTCCAAAATAAACTGGAAATCAGGAATTGGATGACTGAGAAGAGGTGCAGAAGAAAATGCTGATTTTAGCGTTTCAAAAGCCTGTACTGCCGAAGAGGACCAGTTCTTACAATTTTGCCCTTTCTTAGTAAGAGAAGTGAGTGGAGACGTGATGTCAGCAAAGTTCTTTATAAACTTTCTATAGTAATTGGCAAAGCCAAGAAACCTCTGCAGGGATTTGAGAGTAGTTGGTCTGGGCCAGTCCTTGATAGCCGACAGTTTAGCAGGATCCATCTCAAAACCTGATTCAGAAATGATATACCCCAAAAAGGGGATGGAACTCTGATGAAAAGAGCATTTCTCCAATTTAGCGAACAGGGAATTGTCTCGTAACCTCTGAAGAACCAGTCTTACATGATGTACATGTTCCTGTAATGTTTTCGAATAGATTAGAATGTCATCGAGGTAAATGATAACAAATTGATTTAGATAATCTCTGAAGATTTCGTTGACAAAGTGCTGAAATACTGCTGGTGCATTGCACAATCCAAATGGCATTACTAGATACTCGTAGTGACCAAATCTAGTGTTAAATGCCGTCTTCCATTCGTCTCCTTTACGGATTCTGACCAGATTGTAGGCTCCACGGAGATCTAACTTGGAAAAAATAGAAGCACCTTGAAGACGATCGAATAACTCAGAAATGAGCGGCAGAGGATAGCTGTTTTTGACAGTAATCTGATTCAAGGCTTGATAATCAATACAGGGACGAAGACCTTCATCTTTTTTCCCAATGAAGAAAAAACCTGCACCCACAGGTGAAGAGGAAGGACGAATGAATCCTCTGGCTAAGTTGTCCTTTATGTATTCCTCAAGAGAGACATTTTCTTGACGAGAGAGGGGATAGGTCCTTCCCTTAGGTAGAGGAGCCCCTGAATACAATTCGATAGGACAGTCAAATATCCGGTGTGGAGGTAACGTCTCAGCCTCTTTTTTAGAAAACACATCATAAAAGGCATGATAGTAATTGGGCAATGATTCAGGAACTTCCACCATAGCTACGACAGGACAGGATGGTTTAGAGGGATTTTGCAGGCAATGTTTGAAACAGGTAGTTCCCCAGGAAATAAGATCTCCTTTAGACCATGAGAAAACTGGATCATGAAGCTGCAACCAAGGTAACCCCAGAATCAATGGTATGTGGGGAGAAGAAATTACATCAAAACGAATAATTTCAGAATGAAGTATGCGCACAGTCAAAAGAAGAGGAATGGTAGAATGTTGTATGATACCAGTACCTAGAGGCTGTCCACTGACAGTAGTTACCTTAATTAACTGTTTCTTGGCTTGAAGAGGAATCCTGAGAGTCAGCAAAGTTTGAATCAATGAATACTCCAGCAGCTCCAGAATCGATGAGAGCTTGAGCTCGAAACTTGGTGTTTCCAAAAGAGATAGTTACAAGAACAAAAAGTTTAGAATTGAGGGAAGACATGGGATTCTGGCTTAACTCTGTCCCTCTATCAAAAGTTAAGCCTTGGCTTTTACTGGCCGGATAGGACAGTCCTTCAGTAAATGTCCTTTGGTACCACAATACAGACATAACCCAAGAGCACGCCTTCTATGGCGTTCAGCTTCTGACAATTTAATAGCTCCTACTTCCATGGGTTCCACAGACTCAGGAGATTGGGAATTATTATTAGAAAGACTTGAGGTTCGAATAGGAGGACGCAAAGAAGATTTAACAAAGGATCTCCGATTCCTATCTCTCTCCTGAAGACGTTCAGAATGCCGGGCGTCAAGAGTAATACATAAATTGATAAGACCCTCCAATGAATCAGGGAGTTCCCGAAATACAAGTTCATCCTTAAGGCGTTCGCAAAGTCCTTTGCGAAAGGCTGCCCGTAAGGCTCCATGGTTCCAATCAATTTCTGCGGCTAAAGTCCTGAATTCAATAGCATATTGAGCTACCGAAAGGGATCCCTGTCTCAGATCCAACAATCCTGCCTCAGCAGCTGCAGACCGCCCAGGCTTGTCAAAAACAGAAGAAAAAATGGACACAAATAATTCCACATCCCGTAGTAACGGATCATTCTTCTCTAAAAGAGGGGACACCCGGGCTAGAGCCTTACCCTTCAAGAGAGAAATAATAAAGGTGATTTTGGACGTAGAATTGGAAAAAACTTGAGGATTGTTTCTGAAGTGTAAACGACACTGATTAAGGAATCCACGGCATTCTTCAGGATTACCGTCATATTTATCTGGAAGTGGGATTCGTGGTATATTCTGTCCAACAGTTTGAGGTGGATTAAAGACAGCATTGGTGCTAGTAGCAGTGGCAGCAGGAGTCACCGTCGCTTGAGAAGGAGCGGAGAGGTTATGTAGCAGAGCAGTAATCTGGTCAAGCTTGGAATCCAAAGATTGCAATAGACATGTGCGGTTCGTTTCGGATTAATTCGGAAATTCGGTAAATTCGGTAAATTCGGAGATTCGGATCGATTCGGATTTCCGAATTAAAATACTTCCGAATCTACCGAATGAATCCGAAATAGCTGCCGTATCTCCGAATAAATCCGAATTAGCTCGTTAAGATTCGGCATTTCCCCATAGGAAACAATGGGAGTTTCGGCTGAAAAAAAACTAACACCGCAGCCCCATTGTTTCCTATGGGGAAACACTAAGTCTGCACCTAACACCCTAACATGTACCCCGAGTCTCTAAACACCCCTAATCTAACACTTATTAACCCCTAATCTGCCGCCCCCGCTATCGCTGACACCTGCATTATTTTATTAACCCCTAATTTGCCGACCGAATATCGCCGCCACCTACATTATAGCTATTAACCCCTAATCTGGTGTCCCTAACACCGCCGACCCCTACATTATAGTTATTAACCCCTAATCTGCCTCCCCCAACGTCGCCGCAATCTAACTATAAGTATTAACCCCTAATCTGCCGACCCGATATCGCCGCCGCCTACATTATAGCTATTAACCCCTAATCTGCTGTCCCTAACACCGCCGACCCCTACATTATAGTTATTAACCCCTAATCTGCCTCCCCCCAACGTCGCCACAATCTAACTACAAGTATTAACCACTAATCTGCCGACCCGATATCGCCGCCGCCTACATTATAGCTATTAACCCCTAATCTGCTGTCCCTAACACCGCCGACCCCTACATTATAGTTATTAACCCCTAATCTGCCTCCCCCCAACGTCGCCGCAATCTAACTACAAGTATTAACCCCTAATCTGCCGACCCGATATCGCCGCCGCCTACATTATAGCTATTAACCCCTAATCTGCTGTCCCTAACACCGCCGACCCCTACATTATAGTTATTAACCCCTAATCTGCCTCCCCCCAATGTCGCCGCAATCTAACTACAAGTATTAACCCATAATCTGCCGACCGCAAATCGCCGCCACTATAATAAATGTATTAACCCCTAAACCGCCGCACTCCCGCCTCGCAAACACTATAATACATTTTATTAACCCCTAATCTGCCCTCCCTAACATCGCCGCCACCTACCTACAATTATTAACCCCTAATCTCCCGCCCCCATCGTCGCCGCTACTATAATAAGGTTATTAACCCCTAAACCTAAGTCTAACCCTAACCCTAACACCCCCTAACTTAAATATAATTTAAATAAAACGAAATAAGTTTACTATAGTTAAATAAATGAATCCTATTTAAAACTAAAGACTTACATGTAAAATAAACCCTAAGATAGCTGCAATATAACTAATAGTTACTTTGTAGCTATTTTAGGATTTATTTTTATTTTACAGGCAACTTTGTATTTATTTTAACTAGGTACAATAGTTATTAAATAGTTAATAACTATTTAATAACTACCTAGCTAAAATAAATACAAATTTACCTGTAAAATAAATCCTAACCTAAGTTACACTAACACCTAACACTACACTATCATTAAATTAACTAAATAAATGAATCATATTTAAAACAAAATACTTACCTGTAAAATAAACCCTAATATAGCTGCAATATAACTAATAGTTACATTGTAGCTATTTTAGCATTTATATTTATTTTACAGACAACTTTGTATTTATTTTAACTAGGTACAATAGCTATTAAATAGTTATTAACTATTTAATAGCTACCTAGTTAAAATAAATACAAATTTACCTGTAAAATAAATCCTAACCTAAGTTACAATTAAACCTAACACTACACTGTCATTAAATAAATTAACTACAAGTACCTACAATTATCTACAATTAAATAAACTAAAGTACAAAACCCCCCCACTAAATTACAAAAAAAAACAAACACTAAATTACAAAAAATAAAAAAATATTACAAGAATTTTAAACTAATTACACCTAATCTAAGCCCCCTAATAAAATAACAAAGCCCCCCAAAATAAAAAAAATGCCCTACCCTATACTAAATTACAAAAGTTAACAGCTCTATTACCTTACCAGCCCTGAACAGGGCCCTTTGCAGGGCATGCCCCAAAGAAAACAGCTCTTTTGCCTGTAAAAAAAAAAACACAATCCCCCCCCCACATTACAACCCACCACCCACATACCCCTACTCTAACCCAAACCCCCCTTAAATAAACCTAACACTACCCCCCTGAAGATCTCCCTACCTTGAGTCGTGTTCACCCAGCCGGGCCGAAGTCTTCATCCGATGGGGCAGAAGAGGACATCCAGACCGGCAGAAGTCTTCATCCAAGCGGGGCAAGAAGAGGTCTTCCATCCATCATACAAGTACCAAAATACAAACAAACACTAAATTACCAAAAATAATAAAATATTACAATAATTTTAAACTAATTACACCTAATCTAAGCCCCCTACTAGCTATTAATATAGCTTCAATATAACTAATAGTTACATTGTAGCTATTTTAGGATTTATATGTATTTTACAGGCAACTTTGTATTTATTTTAACTAGGTACAATAGTTATTAAATAGTTAATAACTATTTAATAACTACCTAGCTAAAATAAATACAAATTTACCTGTAAAATAAATCATAACCTAAGTTACAATTACACCTAACACTACACTATCATTAAATTAACTAAATAAATGAATCCTATATAAAACTAAAGACTTACCTGTAAAATAAACCCTAATATAGCTACAATGTAACTATTAGTTATATTGTAGCTATTTTAGCATTTATATTTATTGTACAGGCAACTTTGTATTCATTTTAACTAGGTTCAATAGCTATTAAATAGATATTGACTATTTAATAGCTACCTAGTTAAAATAATTACAAAATTACCTGTAAAATAAATCCTAACCTAAGTTACAATTAAACCTAACACTACACTATCATTAAATAAATTAACTACAAGTACCTACAATTAAATGCAATTAAAAAAAACTAAACTAAAGTACAAACCCCCCCCACTAAATTACAAAAAATAAAAAAATATTACAAGAATTTTAAACTAATTACACCTAATCTAAGCCCCCTAATAAAATAACAAAGCCCCCCAAAATAAAAAAAAATGCCCTAACCTATACTAAATTACAAAAGTTAACAGCTCTATTACCTTACCAGCCCTGAACAGGGCCCTTTGCGGGGCATGCCCCAAAGAAAACAGCTCTTTTGCCTGTAAAAAAAAAACACAATCCCTCCCCCCACATTACAACCCACCACCCACATACCCCTACTCTAACCCAAACCCCCCTTAAATAAACCTAACACTACCCCCTGAAGATCTCCCTACCTTGAGTCGTGTTCACCCAGCCGGGCCGAAGTCTTCATCCGATGGGGCAGAAGAGGACATCCAGACTGGCAGAAGTCTTCATCCAAGCGGGGCAAGAAGAGGTCTTCCATCCATCAGAAAAGTACAAAAAAACAAACAAACACTAAATTAGCAAAAATAATAAAATATTACAATAATTTTAAACTAATTACACCTAATCTAAGCCCCCTACTAGCTATTAATATAGCTACAATATAACTAATAGTTACATTGTAGCTATTTTAGGATTTATATTTATTTTACAGGCAACTTTGTATTTATTTTAACTAGGTACAATAGCTATTAAATAGTTAATAACTACCTAGCTAAAATAAATACAAATTTACCTGTAAAATAAACCCTAACCTAAGTTACAATTACACCTAACACTACACTGTCATTAAATTAACTAAATAAATTAATCCTATATAAAACTAAATACTTACCTGTAAAATAAACCCTAATATAGCTACAATATAACTAATAGTTACATTGTAGCTATTTTAGCATTTATATTTATTGTACAGGCAACTTTGTATTCATTTTAACTAGGTTCAATAGCTATTAAATAGATATTGACTATTTAATAGCTACCTAGTTAAAATAATTACAAAATTACCTGTAAAATAAATCCTAACCTAAGTTACAATTAAACCTAACACTACACTATCATTAAATAAATTAACTACAAGTACCTACAATTAAATGCAATTAAAAAAAACTAAACTAAAGTACAAACCCCCCCCACTAAATTACAAAAAATAAAAAAATATTACAAGAATTTTAAACTAATTACACCTAATCTAAGCCCCCTAATAAAATAACAAAGCCCCCCAAAATAAAAAAAAATGCCCTAACCTATACTAAATTACAAAAGTTAACAGCTCTATTACCTTACCAGCCCTGAACAGGGCCCTTTGCGGGGCATGCCCCAAAGAAAACAGCTCTTTTGCCTGTAAAAAAAAAACACAATCCCTCCCCCCACATTACAACCCACCACCCACATACCCCTACTCTAACCCAAACCCCCCTTAAATAAACCTAACACTACCCCCTGAAGATCTCTCTACCTTGAGTCGTGTTCACCCAGCCGGGCCGAAGTCTTCATCCGATGGGGCAGAAGAGGACATCCAGACTGGCAGAAGTCTTCATCCAAGCGGGGCAAGAAGAGGTCTTCCATCCATCAGAAAAGTACAAAAAAACAAACAAACACTAAATTAGCAAAAATAATAAAATATTACAATAATTTTAAACTAATTACACCTAATCTAAGCCCCCTACTAGCTATTAATATAGCTACAATATAACTAATAGTTACATTGTAGCTATTTTAGGATTTATATTTATTTTACAGGCAACTTTGTATTTATTTTAACTAGGTACAATAGCTATTAAATAGTTAATAACTACCTAGCTAAAATAAATACAAATTTACCTGTAAAATAAACCCTAACCTAAGTTACAATTACACCTAACACTACACTGTCATTAAATTAACTAAATAAATTAATCCTATATAAAACTAAATACTTACCTGTAAAATAAACCCTAATATAGCTACAATATAACTAATAGTTACATTGTAGCTATTTTAGCATTTATATTTATTTTACAGGCAACTTTGTATTTATTTTAACTAGGTACAATAGCTATTAAATAGTTATTGACTAATTAATAGCTACCTAGTTAAAATAATTACAAAATTACCTGTAAAATAAATCCTAACCTAAGTTACTATTAAACCTAACTCTACACTATCATTAAATAAATTAACTACAAGTACCTACAATTAAATACAATGAAATAAACTAAACTAAAGTACAAAAAAAACAAACACTAAATTACAAAAAATAAAAAAAATTACAAGAATTTTAAACTAATTACACCTAATCTAAGCCCCCTAATAAAATAACAAAGCCCCCCAAAATAAAAAAATGCCCTACCCTATACTAAATTACAAAAGTAATCAGCTCTATTACCTTACCAGCCCTGAACAGGGCCTTTTGCGGGGGCATGCCCCATAGAAAACAGCTCTTTTGCCTGTAAAAAAAAACACAATCCCCCCCCCACATTACAACCCACCACCCACATACCCCTACTCTAACCCAAACCCCCCTTAAATAAACCTAACACTACCCCCCTGAAGATCTCTCTACCGTGTCTTCACCCAGCGGGCCGAAGTCTTCATCCGATCGGGCAGAAGAGGACATCCAGACCGGCAGAAGTCTTCATCCAAGCGGGGCAAGAAGAGGTCTTCCATCCATCAGAAGTCTTGATCCAGGCATCATCTTCTCTGTTCATCCATCCGGAGCGGAGCGGCAGCATCCTGAAGACATCCCACGCAGAGCATCCTCTTCTTTCTTGATCCGACGACTAGGTGACTGTACCTTTAAGTGACGTCATCCAAGATGGCGTCCCTTGAATTCCGATTGGCTGATAGGATTCTATCAGCCAATCGGAATTAAGGTAGGAAAAATCTGATTGGCTGATTTAATCAGCCAATCAGATTCAAGTTCAATCCGATTGGCTGATGGAATCAGCCAATCAGATTGAGCTCGCATTCTATTGGCTGTTCCGATCAGCCAATAGAATGCGAGCTCAATCTGATTGGCTGATTGGATCAGCCAATCGGATTGAACTTGAATCTGATTGGCTGATTGAATCAGCCAATCAGATTTTTCCTACCTTAATTCCGATTGGCTGATAGAATCCTATCAGCCAATCGGAATTCAAGGGACGCCATCTTGGATGACGTCACTTAAAGGTACAGTCACCTAGTCGTCGGATCAAGAAAGAAGAGGATGCTCTGCGTGGGATGTCTTCAGGATGCTGCCGCTCCGCTCCGGATGGATGAACAGAGAAGATGCCGCCTGGATCAAGACTTCTGATGGATGGAAGACCTCTTCTTGCCCCGCTTGGATGAAGACTTCTGCCGGTCTGGATGTCCTCTTCTGCCCGATCGGATGAAGACTTCGGCCCGCTGGGTGAAGACACGGTAGAGAGATCTTCAGGGGGGTAGTGTTAGGTTTATTTAAGGGGGGTTTGGGTTAGAGTAGGGGTATGTGGGTGGTGGGTTGTAATGTGGGGGGGGGGGTTTTGTGTTTTTTTTTACAGGCAAAAGAGCTGTTTTCTATGGGGCATGCCCCCGCAAAAGGCCCTGTTCAGGGCTGGTAAGGTAATAGAGCTGATTACTTTTGTTATTTAGTATAGGGTAGGGCATTTTTTTATTTTGGGGGGCTTTGTTATTTTATTAGGGGGCTTAGATTAGGTGTAATTAGTTTAAAATTCTTGTAATTTTTTTTATTTTTTGTAATTTAGTGTTTGTTTTTTTTGTACTTTAGTTTAGTTTATTTCATTGTATTTAATTGTAGGTACTTGTAGTTAATTTATTTAATGATAGTGTAGTGTTAGGTTTAATAGTAACTTAGGTTAGGATTTATTTTACAGGTAATTTTGTAATTATTTTAACTAGGTAGCTATTAATTAGTCAATAACTATTTAATAGCTATTGTACCTAGTTAAAATAAATACAAAGTTGCCTGTAAAATAAATATAAATGCTAAAATAGCTACAATGTAACTATTAGTTATATTGTAGCTATATTAGGGTTTATTTTACAGGTAAGTATTTAGTTTTATATAGGATTAATTTATTTAGTTAATTTAATGACAGTGTAGTGTTAGGTGTAATTGTAACTTAGGTTAGGGTTTATTTTACAGGTAAATTTGTATTTATTTTAGCTAGGTAGTTATTAACTATTTAATAGCCATTGTACCTAGTTAAAATAAATACAAAGTTGCCTGTAAAATAAATATAAATCCTAAAATAGCTACAATGTAACTATTAGTTATATTGTAGCTATATTAATAGCTAGTAGGGGGCTTAGATTAGGTGTAATTAGTTTAAAATTATTGCAATATTTTATTATTTTTGCTAATTTAGTGTTTGTTTGTTTTTTTGTACTTTTCTGATGGATGGAAGACCTCTTCTTGCCCCGCTTGGATGAAGACTTCTGCCAGTCTGGATGTCCTCTTCTGCCCCATCGGATGAAGACTTCGGCCCGGCTGGGTGAACACGACTCAAGGTAGGGAGATCTTCAGGGGGGTAGTGTTAGGTTTATTTAAGGGGGGTTTGGGTTAGAGTAGGGGTATGTGGGTGGTGGGTTGTAATGTGGGGGGGGGGTTGTGTTTTTTTTTTACAGGCAAAAGAGCTGTTTTCTTTGGGGCATGCCCCGCAAAAGGCCCTGTTCAGGGCTGGTAAGGTAATAGAGCTGTTAACTTTTGTAATTTAGTATAGGGTAGGGCATTTTTTTTATTTTGGGGGGCTTTGTTATTTTATTAGGGGGCTTAGATTAGGTGTAATTAGTTTAAAATTCTTGTAATATTTTTTTATTTTTTGTAATTTAGTGGGGGGGGGGGGGTTGTACTTTAGTTTAGTTTTTTAATTGTATTTAATTGTAGGTACTTGTAGTTAATTTATTTAATGATAGTGTAGTGTTAGGTTTAATTGTAACTTAGGTTAGGATTTATTTTACAGGTAATTTTGTAATTATTTTAACTAGGTAGCTATTAAACAGTAAATATCTATTTAATAGCTATTGTACCTAGTTAAAATAAATACAAAGTTGCCTGTACAATAAATATAAATGCTAAAATAGCTACAATGTAACTATTAGTTATATTGCAGCTATATTAGGGTTTATTTTACAGGTAAGTCTTTAGTTTTATATAGGATTCATTTATTTAGTTAATTTAATGATAGTGTAGTGTTAGGTGTAATTGTAACTTAGGTTATGATTTATTTTACAGGTAAATTTGTATTTATTTTAGCTAGGTAGTTATTAAATAGTTATTAACTATTTAATAGCTATTGTACCTAGTTAAAATAAATACAAAGTTGCCTGTAAAATAAATATAAATCCTAAAATAGCTACAATGTAACTATTAGTTATATTGAAGCTATATTAATAGCTAGTAGGGGGCTTAGATTAGGTGTAATTAGTTTAAAATTATTGTAATATTTTATTATTTTTTGTAATTTAGTGTTTGTTTGTATTTTGGTACTTGTATGATGGATGGAAGACCTCTTCTTGCCCCGCTTGGATGAAGACTTCTGCCGGTCTGGATGTCCTCTTCTGCCCCATCGGATGAAGACTTCGGCCCGGCTGGGTGAACACGACTCAAGGTAGGGAGATCTTCAGGGGGGTAGTGTTAGGTTTATTTAAGGGGGGTTTGGGTTAGAGTAGGGGTATGTGGGTGGTGGGTTGTAATGTGGGGGGGGGGATTGTGTTTTTTTTTTTACAGGCAAAAGAGCTGTTTTCTTTGGGGCATGCCCCGCAAAGGGCCCTGTTCAGGGCTGGTAAGGTAATAGAGCTGTTAACTTTTGTAATTTAGTATAGGGTAGGGCATTTTTTTTATTTTGGGGGGCTTTGTTATTTTATTAGGGGGCTTAGATTAGGTGTAATTAGTTTAAAATTCTTGTAATATTTTTTTATTTTTTGTAATTTAGTGTTTGTTTTTTTTTGTAATTTAGTGGGGGGGTTTTGTACTTTAGTTTATTTAATTGTAGATAATTGTAGGTACTTGTAGTTAATTAGGTTTAATTGTAACTTAGGTTAGGATTTATTTTACAGGTAATTTTGTAATTATTTTAACTAGGTAGCTATTAATTAGTCAATAACTATTTAATAGCTTTTGTACCTAGTTAAAATAAATACAAAGTTGCCTGTAAAATAAATATAAATGCTAAAATAGCTACAATGTAACTATTAGTTATATTGCAGCTATATTAGGGTTTATTTTACAGGTAAGTATTTTGTTTTAAATATGATTCATTTATTTAGTTAATTAAATGATAGTGTAGTGTTAGGTGTTAGTGTAACTTAGGTTAGGATTTATTTTACAGGTAAATTTGTATTTATTTTAGCTAGGTAGTTATTAAATAGTTATTAACTATTTAATAACTATTGTACCTAGTTAAAATAAATACAAAGTTGCCTGTAAAATAAAAATAAATCCTAAAATAGCTACAAAGTAACTATTAGTTATATTGCAGCTATCTTAGGGTTTATTTTACAGGTAAGTCTTTAGTTTTAAATAGGATTCATTTATTTAACTATAGTAAACTTATTTCGTTTTATTTAAATTATATTTAAGTTAGGGGGTGTTAGGGTTAGGGTTAGACTTAGGTTTAGGGGTTAATAACCTTATTATAGTAGCGGCGACGATGGGGGCGGGAGATTAGGGGTTAATAATTGTAGGTAGGTGGCGGCGATGTTAGGGAGGGCAGATTAGGGGTTAATAAAATGTATTATAGTGTTTGCGAGGCGGGAGTGCGGCAGTTTAGGGGTTAATACATTTATTATAGTGGCGGCGATTTGCGGTCGGCAGATTAGGGGTTAATACTTGTAGTTAGATTGCGGCGACGTTGGGGGGAGGCAGATTAGGGGTTAATAACTATAATGTAGGGGTCGGCGGTGTTAGGGACAGCAGATTAGGGGTTAATAGCTATAATGTAGGCGGCGGCGATATCGGGTCGGCAGATTAGGGGTTAATACTTGTAGTTAGATTGCGGCGACGTTGGGGGGAGGCAGATTAGGGGTTAATAACTATAATGTTGGGGTCGGCGGTGTTAGGGACAGCAGATTAGGGGTTAATAGCTATAATGTAGGCGGCGGCGATATCGGGTCGGCAGATTAGGGGTTAATACTTGTAGTTAGATTGCGGCGACGTTGGGGGAGGCAGATTAGGGGTTAATAACTATAATGTAGGGGTCGGCGGTGTTAGGGACAGCAGATTAGGGGTTAATAGCTATAATGTAGGCGGCGGCGATATCCGATCGGCAGATTAGGGGTTAAATAATGTTATTATAGGGTTTGCGATGTGGGGGGGGCCTCGGTTTAGTGGTTCATAGGTAGTTTATGGGTGTTAGTGACAGTGTACTAAATGGGTGTTAGTGTAGTAAAAACATACCGAATTTCGGAACGGAATAGAACCGAATTCAGCCGAATCCGAATAAATCCGAAACGAATTTATTCGGATCCGAATAAATCCGAAACGAATTTATTCAAATTTTGCCGAATCAGATTCGATCCGAAACGAAATTCTAAAAGTCCGAATCGATCCGAACCGAAAATGAACCGAATTTTTTAGCGGTGCACATGTCTAGATTGCAAATGAGCAGAATGATTTCCTAGAAGTTGCCCTTGTAGAGCCACAGCCCTGGATAACTCGTCAGGGTCCATATTATGGCCAGTTTGTACTGTCAGGTTAGGAAATGTCCAGAAGAAGACCCAAATGCTAGGGCGAACTTAAACAACACCCTTGCACTCTGAGTTTAATCCAGGACGTGACCCCACGACAACCTCCAAAAAACAAAGTACTCACGATATGGAGCAGGGTTAGCCTGTGACAAAGTAATTCATGATATCAGCCAGATAGACTTCTGAATAAGGAACTGGTTTCAGGAAATGTCTTCCACAGTATCAGGAGAGCAGGGATAGTCCACTTATACTCAGACAGAATAAGGGTAAAACAGGAAACAGTTAATAATGCAGGAGTAGGTCATTTGTTATCAGGCAGCCTGAAGGTTAACACTGTGTAGACAGTCTTTGCAGAGTATGCAACAGGTAATCAGGCAGTTTGAGGGTTAACACTGAGTAGACAGTCTTTGCAGAGTATGCAACAGGTAATCAGGCAGTTTGAGAGTTAACACTGTGTAGACAGTCTTTGCAGAGTATGCAACAGGTAATCAGGCAGTTTGAGGGTAAACACTGTGTAGTCAGAACTTGCAGAATTAACAACATGTAATCAGGTAGTTTGAAGGTTAACACTGTGTTGTCAGAACTTGCAGAGATAGCAACAGGTAAGCTGGTAGTTTGAAGGTTAACACAGATTAATAACAGTATTTGAATAGTTTGGCAGTACACAGAGTAGTCTGAATATGCAGGGTTTGCAGCAGGTAAACAGGAAGTTTGAAAGTTTCACAAAACAAACAGTACTTGCATTGTTTGGAGACAGGTAATCAGGAGGTTGAAGGTTAATCCAGCATAGTAAATCCTTGAAGAGATTGGCAACAGAAAAGCAGCAGTTAGAGAGATTCCTCAGCGAAATCCTATCAGAAGCCAAAAAGTTAACAAACAAACTGGCACTGGAGAAACAGGAAGCCAAGAATAAAAAGCCTGGTTGTGACATCATCAGGAAGGGGTGGCTCAGACACCTGTCAATCAAGCACACAGAGAGGACTGCAGAGCTTCCCAGCAGCTGAGCGTGACAGTCAATATCACTGTCCAGCACCTTTTAGTAATTCACGTGCACGCTGAAGGGGCCTGCAACCCCAAACAATAAATAATGATAAAATACCAGCAGCACCGTGATTCAGAGTTGCAAATACTCAACTTTATTCTTGCACAGAGGTAACAAGAAAGACAACGTTTCGGGCTATCTAGACATGAATAAGGGCAGATAGCCCGAAACTTTGTCTTTCTTGTTCCCTCTGTGCAAGAATAAAGTTGAGTATTTGCAACTCTGGATCACGGTGCTGCTGGTATTGTATCATTAAACTTGTTATACTCTAAGCCATTAGAAAATGAGTGCTAGAAGTTGTCAATATCAGTCCTGTACTGATCGATTTGTAAAATATCATAATAAGTACACAGCACCTATACCCAGTAAATTACCTCTATTCATATTGTTATTATACTTCTATGTAAAATAAAATATCTGCTATAGGGTATTTCCACATTCACTATTGGTGCAGTGACATTGTTTTTTTCTACAATTTTAAGTTTTACTAGTTTTTAGGAGGTTCTAATAGAGCAAACACAGGTTGATTAACAGAATAAAGGAGGCTACAAAACTAGAACAAGACAGACTATTAAGAAAACGAAAACGTTTTAAAGACGTTCATGAGGTATTTAAATGGGACAGTATACTGTACAATAGTTTTTCCCTTGTGTTTCCAATTACTTTTTTTACCAACTGCAGAATATAAAATATATATGAGAATTATTTTTTAAGGTTTATTTGTATATATGAAGTAGCTGATTATGTGTTTTGAAGACACAACATAATAAAATGGGTTGAGCTTGTAGGTATTATGAGATCTCATTACTTTATAACATTGTGTACATATACTGTACATGGTTCTTTATCTATATATGTCTGTAAACAAACTACCAATAATTGGAGAGAACAATGAAAAATTAACATTTTATTAACTTATATCTTCTATACCCCAATGGGAGCGTAACTTATTCTGCTGGCTGTGTTTACACAGCTTATCTATAGCTTGGACCTAAGGCCATAAACTTTCAGAATAGGTGGGAATACCACAGGCTAAATCAACTATTTAAAATGTCAATATAAGGCAAGAGGAAATACTTGTAAACAATTTAATACACTCCAGCAGGCAAAGGGGATCATTGGGAACAAATTCACCCTTAGCATGTAAGCCTAAGAGTCCAGCTGTTTGTAGATCACCTTCTTAAGAGCTGACTACAACAGTGCAACTCTTGGCAGGGCCCTCTACCCGTTTGATCCCCATAATTGTTTTGTTGTACTCCGCCTTTGTTTATAGCGCTGCAGAATCTGTTGGCGCTTTACAATAACCGATAATAATAATAATAACAAATTAAAGGTGAGAAGTTTTATTGAGTAGACTGTCCCTTTAATCAATCCCCTCTCAAGGAAATGAACTCACACCAGATACAATGGATAAATTACTAAGGGAACTTCACACAAATCTATACAAGCAAGATAAAGTCTGGTGGAAAGTTAATTCCTAATTAATTCAGCTATTTCCAGCATTTGAATTTAAAAATAAGAACCTAAATGTGGAATGGGAAGAAGCCTTATCTGAATGTTCAAACATATTAATGAACATATAAATTAAACATGGTACTATGTCAGAATTGGATACATTTGAAACTATTAAAGATATTCAATTAAATTTGAGAAAATTACTTCTGAAAAAAAAAAACAGATCAATACAGCAGAACAGAATACAAACCTGAAAACTATACAAAACTTGGAAGATTTATTAGTTGAAAATGAGCCGGAAGCTACCAGTAACTAGCATCAGAATATGATTTATAAATCGAAATATATTCCAAAACTATCTAATGTGACGTGTGCAAATTTTCAATGAGCTAGTTTATACAGAAATTTCCAATTTAGAAATAAAATCCTCCTCTAGAAATTTAAGTAGAGGAGATGCAAAAGTATTAACTGAAATTAAACAATGGGAAGATGTTATCATTCGCAAAGCTGATAAGGGTGGGAATATTGTTATATGACCTATTGATATGTACTTAAAAGAAGCTGACAGACAGTTAAAAAATGTAACATGCTACAAAAAATGATGGTCCAATCCTCTTCAAGAGTTTCATACACAATATCAGAATTGAATTACACAAGCAAGATTAAGTGGAACAATCTCAGCCAGAGAAAATAAGTTTCTAACAGTAACTAACCCTAAGATCTTTTTATTTGATACCTAAAATTCATAAGAACAATCAACACCCACCAGGGCGTCCCATAGTATCAGGCAGTGATATTCTGAAAAGGCCAGTCAGTATGTTGACATTTGACTATGAGAATTTTTAACTCAATTGCCTTCATACATCAAAGATACTATGGAAACGTTACAACAATTACAAGACATCTGTCTAAGCACAACTACTTGGGTGGTTACAGCCAATGTAGAGGCTCTTTATACAAGTATTGATCATGAATTTGGATTAAAAGCAGTAAAATACTTCTTAAATATGTCTACAGATGAAGATAAAAACCACAATAATTTAGTTTTGTATTAAAGACAAATGTCTTTGTCTTTAATAATCAGTTCTACTTACAAACAAGAGGGAATGCAATGGGCACAGCATGTGCACCAAATAATGCAAAAGTATTCTTAGGTTGGTGGGAGCAGAAAATAGTCTTTTCAGACATACATGAACAATAAGTACAATATATCCCACTATGGCTAAGATATATTCATGATATTATATTCCTATGGGAGGGTCCAAAAGAGAAGTTGGATTTTTTATTCAGTGCCTTCAGAAATAATAACTGCAACATCAAATTAACTTACCATATAAGTCAAACACAAGTATTCTTCTTAGAATTAAGAATATTAAAAAAGAAGATAGGATCTGATTTATTCAGAAAACCTAAAGCCACCAACACAATCCTATATAGTACAAGTGGTCATTTACCCAGCACTATTAAATCTACCAATTGGTGAATTTTTAAGAACAAAAAGTCAGAAGAGAATTTATTTAAAGTTAGAGCTCAAGAAATGGAGACAAAATTGCAGAAACGTGGATATAGTAACACTTCTAATAAAAAAGCAAAAAAGGAGAGCTGCACACACTCAAAGACAAGAATTGTTGAAACTAAAATCACGAAAACATGATGGCAAAACCAAATTTGTACTAATCTATAACTCACAAAGCCAGGAGGTAATATAGTTATAAAACACTGGCATATTCTACAATCAGATGCAATTCTCAAGGAATTAATAGGAACTAAAGTTGTAAGTTATAGAAGAACAAAAAATGTAAAAGAATTAATAAGCCCAAGCCATTATGCAAGAAAGAAAAAAACAAACACTGGAATCACACATGGATCTTATTCATGTGGATCTTATTCTTGCTGAAAGCATATGACCAAAACTTTAATTTGTGATAGATTTGGTAAAAATCACGACATCAGGTCATATATAAGCTGCAATACAACAGGTGTTTTCTGTTTAAAAATGCAATTGCTCCAAATGTATATTGGAATGATGTCATGTAAACTACAAACTAGACTACAGGAACATCTGCGTAATATTACAAATGCAGCTAAGCAGTAGCAGTCCTACTCAATAGGGGGCCCTGGTGAAAAAAAAAATTTGGGGGCCCCCCAAAGGTAACTAAGCAATTATAATGATATACATGCTGTTCTGTATTATGATATTGAGATAGATAGATAGATAGATAGATAGATAGATCTGCACATACATATGTATAGACTGGCTGCTATAGGTTCCCTCCAGCACTTGTGCCCTGGTGCCACTGCACCTGCTGCACCAATGGTAGTTCCGCCCTTGCAGCTAAGAATCTTGAAAAAGGTAAAACCATTACCGCAGTAGCCTACCATTTCTACAAGTATCATCAAGCAAAAGTAGGGAACTTGCATTGCACTGGTATACAGAAAGTGAGTCTAGGCATAAGAGGAGGAGATATGGAAGAAAAGCTGCTCCAACATGAAAGTATGTGGATATACTTACTGAATTCTGTTTAAACAAATTATCTATATGAACATAATTACTTTTCATACTTATAAAATTAAACTTCTAGTTTAAAGGCCTTGATATTCTGATATTAAAGTGAAGATGACATAATTAATCCTCAAATAATATTACGCATACTGTAGATATATATTATTGTGATTACATAATATTGGAATATTGTGTTAAGATAGTGAAACATGAAACATATACTCTGCCATGATATTTAAAGTGATGGTAAATTCTAGCGTTTATGAAAGGCTAGGATTTACCATCGTAACAAATAAAGGGGACTTTCAGTCATGAAGTATAAAATAATTAATTCTGAAAGCCCCTTTATTTGTTAGCAGCGTTCTCTGCGCTGAGCAGCTAGAGGCAGCTCACGGCAGAACGCTATTTGGAGAAGTGACGTTTCCACCTCTTGGCCAATATTTGTGCAGGAAATCTACCTTGGCGCCGTATTTTATGGTGCCAACCTGGATTTCCCACATGGCTATTGGCTAAGAGGTGGAAACGTCACCTCTCAGCCAAATAACGGTCTGCCGTGGGCTGCCGTTAGCAGCTCAGCGCAGAGAACCCTGCTAACAAATAAAGGGGCTTTCAGAATGAATTATTTTATTATTCAAATAATAGCATGCATACTAATATATATATATATATATATATATATATATATATAATGTCTCAATTAGCCTGTGGCCCAGCACTCCAACCTGGGTGGTGTATAGTGGACCTGGGTGCAATCCTCGAGAAATAAGTATGTAAATCCGTATATAGAAGGGCACTCTCAGGATTTGTAAATGAAATCAATATTTTCTTTATTTGTAATATCAACAAAGCATGGTCAACGTTTCGGCCCTCATTCAGGCCTTCATCAGGACTTATTTAATCTGAAACATACACATAAAACAAAAATTAATATGGTGAATGCTTAAATAAGGACAAACAACAGATCCACCCATCACCAACTTATACATCAAAGATTTAAAAACAATATCAATAGAATTTTACATGTTACCAAGGGGGATAGAACATAAAAACCAGCAACAATACTCAAATATGCAGTATCATTCAAACTATAAAGCACATGCCTATCATGGCAGTCTCATAAGGTGATAATTGTATCAAAAACGCAGACATAATAAAAAAATTCCAAACCTCTAGCTCTATCAGCGT
Source organism: Bombina bombina (assembly GCF_027579735.1). Classification (NCBI taxonomy): domain Eukaryota; kingdom Metazoa; phylum Chordata; class Amphibia; order Anura; family Bombinatoridae; genus Bombina; species Bombina bombina. The sequence continues at coordinate 913,153,544 of NC_069499.1, forward strand.
GCACTGATACAAACCTATGCCTGCATAGAATGTATTCAAATACTTATCAGGGATGTACCAATCCAGAAAGAATTATTCAAACAAAATACAAACATCCTTCAACACCATAAGTTCAAATAGCTGTATTAACAAGACTGAGAGACTAAATTGAATACATGCAGCCAGCCAATGTAGGACATCACATACTCATAAGATAGTCAGTAAAAGAGAAATAGTGTCAAAATTAGTAGTGCTCAACTGGCCACAAATATAGTATTCATGTAACAACCTACTGACCAATATTGTCTGAAAGAAACCTAGACAATCACCGCTGTTTAGCATACAAGCAGAAGGGACTCATGCGTGGTGCTCAGCATGCTCATAATACACTACCCCATCAAGATCAAATCAGTAACAGTGATTGCAGATACATAGTGTTAGCAGTATAATTCATATATCAATCCAGAGCGAGCCACAAGGACAAAATGCCTAGCTCCCTAAAGTTTGGCGATGCCATGAGTATTTAAAGGGACACTGAACCCAATTTTTTTCTTTTGTAATTCAGAAAGAGCATGCAATTTTAAGCAACTTTCTAATTTACTCCCATTATCAATTTTTCTTCGTTCTATTGCTATCATTATTTGAAAAAGAAGGCATCTAAGCTTTTTTTTTTTATTTCAGTACTCTGGACAGCACTTTTTTATTGGTGGATGAATTCATCCACCAATGAGCAAGGACAACCCAGGTTGTTCACCAAAAATGGGCCGGCATCTAAACTTACATTCTTGCATTTCAAATAAAGATACCAAGAGAATGAAGACAATTTGATAATAGGAGTAAATTCGAAAGTGTCTTAAAATTTCATGCTCAATCTGAATCACGAAATAAATTTTTTGGGTACAGTGTCCCTTTAACTTAAATATCACAAAAACACGAGCTGAGAAAAATCCTGGGAAGCCCCAATCACCGCACTGGCAGCTCTATACTATTCGCACCACTGAGCCAAATTATAGTTACACAGTAACGCCCCAAAGTAACCCGACTATTCACATCAGACGCCGCTGTGGGAAACTCCATACAACTGTTAAATACAATATCCCACTGCATCAAGACGCTGCTTACATATCAAGACAATACACTGGCATAGCAGAAATAAACTGTACCAAAGACTCAGTCCTTAACACTAATAGCGAAAAAGGATCAGAAAGAGCGACGTACCGGCAAACAGCTGTGCAGCGGAACTCCCAGTCGGAAAAAAGGCGTGTATGCCATTCACAGACCAGCGCCTGTTTAAATACCGGAACCAGCATGGCCACTCGTAACCTGATAGGGCAAACCCAAAGTGTACACACCTGCTGCATATCGTGTTATGACAGCGAGTCGTGCTGTGTAAACCTCCTCACAACTAAAGCAAACCCTGTTAATCTTTCAACCCAGTATGTTTCCTATAGGGAACGAAACCTGACAGTAGAATGAACACACGTACGCTATTACTGCCAGGCACCTGCGCTAACAATAGAACACAGGGGCCCGATGATATATAAAACGAGTAACCTTATTCGTGCAATACATGTGAACAACCAATACACCTCACTATACGCAAAGTGACCGTACGTGTGCATTAGAGCTCTATGCATACATATGCTATGCACACAAATATCAAAGTGAACTAAAAAATTAACTGAAAAAAGGAAAGAAACTATGTAAAAAGTAAGAACAGAACACAACCAACATACTAAGCAATCGACACAGTCAGCAAAAACTAGAATTTATGCATACTTCAATATGTCCCGACTATATGACGGTAGCCAACATAACACAGACTCAGCTTCGTGCCACCATGCTTAGTATCAATCAGACTCTCCAGGTCGTCAATGGGAAGATACAAATAAAGGCCTCCAACCTAATGTCAACCTACACAATCAAATCATAATTAGGTCCCATTCAGGGGAAATCCATTGCAAGATCCTATAAGTGTCACCGCCGGGACAATCTTCAGAACATATTTAGCAACAGTGAACCACCAGAAATACATAGCCTAGGACCAGACCGGCAACTACTCACCTAGTGAAAAACAGTCCTAGATAAATCAATGAGTGTGGGTGATAGAACAATTAATTAAACACAATAGATAGATGATACATATATATTAAATCATATACAAAATGAATGGAGGAAAACAGATGAAGATGAAAAAGATGAAAAAAGTCAAAACAACAAGGAGTAATCCAATTGAGCATTTAGTCCATGTGGGCTGAGTGCCCAATCTGTAGATCCATTTATATACTGTATATAGATAGATAGATAGATAGATAGATAGATAGATAGATAGATAGATAGATAGATAGATAGATAGATAGATAGTGACCATCTGTTGGAGGAATCATTTATGAGGATACTGCAGTATTGCATGAAACATACAAAGGTTACATGAATATATCAATAAATATATAAAGTCAAAAGTCAGTATTGTATAAGCACATACCACATCTAATCACATATGTATGTAGAAAAGAGTAATAGCAGCAATTAATATAGATGTCTATTAGTAGCTCAAGTAGCAAAATTATATTGTTACATATATAAAGTGTTACAATTACTAACATAAATAATGAGCATTACTATAAATAGGGAGATAATATCCTCTCTTACCATTAACAGAATAAAATTGCTTCATATATGTAAAATATGTTTGTATTTAATGGATTTACTCTTTTGCTTTAAAGCAATGTCATCGTAATTGAATGCCTTAAGGATACACTTCACATTATGTATAAGTCTCACATCTCCCATAAAGAGAATATTATTAGAAATCCACTTGGGAATCCCTATGTTCAATTTTAATGATTATAGATTATTATTATATCAGCAATTAATATTTTGGTGATGTAGTGAGTAACTCACATTTCCCATGAAATGAACATTATTATACAACCAAGAGTTTGCACACTTGAGAATTATTTTAATAATTATAGATTATTATGATTTTATAGATTATTATAATCTTCAATTAAAGGGACACTGAACCCAAATTTTTTATTTTGTGATTCACATAAAGCATGCAATTTTAAGCAACTTTCTAATTGACTAGTTTTATCAAATTGTCTTCATTCTCCTGGTATCTTTATTTGAAATGCAATAATGTAACTTTAGATGCCGACCCATTTTTGGTGAACAAACTGGCTTGTTCTTGCTGATTGGTGAATAAATTCACCCACCAAAAAAAACAAGTGCTTTACATGGTTCTGAACCAAAAAAATAGCTTAGATGCCTTCTTTTTCAAATAAAGAAAGCAAGAGAACGAAGAAAAATTGATAATAGGTGTAAATTAGAAAGCTGCTTAAAATTGCATGCTCTATCTGAATCACGAAATAAAAAAAAATGTGTTCAGTGTTCCTTTAACAAATTGTTTTTAACTATAGTTATCAAGTAGTCACTAGTCACAACCAAGTCTCATTTCATGCATTATTAATAATCATCACGCAATATTGTACAGTAATTTTTCTTTATTCACAATTTTGTATTTATCTTTTTGCAAAGTTATCATGGCATATCCAATATAAATTCTTGTAACAAATTATTCAGGATACGATTTATATGTCAGTATCAAGGATAGTACACGAAAACATCTCATACTTACACCAACACATTTAAATTGATACATTAATATTATTAATAGATCTCTTTCATACCAGTACGAATATCCATCTTAGTATATGCAAAGTAGCATTTCGCAAGATACTGGAATAATAGCTAAGTTTAACATAACATCAATTACACGATTGGCAGATGAAAAAAACATCCAAATTGGCCAAAGGTCTGAAATGTCACAAAAGAAGGGTGGAGTTAAGTCAGGAAAATAAAAACCGCTGCACCTTTGAGAAAGCCGGTTCACTGCGAAACATGTCAGGGGATTTTGGGGAGTAATATGGGCTCTCACAGTGTTTTTAATTTCCAACAAAACGCTGGAAGATTATAATAATATTATCTAACTAAAATAAACACTATTAAATAAATAAATAAATAAATAAATAAATCACTAGTAATTTTATAGGGATACGAGTTTACTCATCCGATTATATTTACATAAATGATCCATAGCAATTACGTATAGCCTTACTTTATTAAATGTATTAAGTATATCACGGATATAACTTATACATTTAAAGTGGGATATGGTAACCTGGTAATCTCAAAATGATTAGAACTTTATAGATTGCAATGTATTAGTGTTGCAGTACTAATGTTCATAGCATAGTGCAACGCTAAGATAGATTTAACAATGTCATTTCCACACAAAAATATATATATTTTTAATATAGTTGCAATTGTACACCGAATATATTTGGGGATTATCTGCATTTACTTCTGAGTTACCACCACAGTGAATGACCATGGATTAACATCCTCATCCTAGGCCATTTAAAGGGACAAAACCCTCTCCCACTCCTTATCTTTCTTACTGATTTGAGCACTAATCCCCAAATCCACCTAAGTCTCCTTGTGGTTATATTTTAATTCTAACTCTGCCTATATAAACTTGTTGTACTCTAAGCCATTAGGAAAATTAAATGCTAGACGTTGTACATCAATATCAGTCCTGTACTGATACATTTGTAAAATATCACAGCACCTATACTCAGTAAATTACCTCTAGTCATATAGTTATTATACTTATATATAAAATAAAATATCTACTATAGGGTATTTCCACATTCACTATTGATGTAAAGCCATTAGTTTTTTTCTTCAATAGATCAAAATGCATTTATAGTGAGGGCACCGTGCCTGGCATATTTAGTGTCAATCTCGAAATATGAGAATGAGCTTCTTTCATTTATATGAAATAACAGTAAATAATTAATGTATGCATTTATTTATGTTAAGTATATTGTTTTGCCTGGACTAGGGTATAGTTTATCTGGTATATGAACACATGCGCCGCTCTATGTTCTTCTTTTTGTTCTAGATTATTTGTCACTAAGGTGTAAAGAGAGTGCTGCACCATTTCGTACTTCCAGAGGTATTCCCTTATTGGAGGAAAAGATTGAAACAACTTTTAGATGCTCCAGACATCATATGTGTTGGGACATTACTATTTAAATCCATGAGGTTTGCATATCTATATCCAGTGGGTGTTTATCCATAGATTGGAAAGTTTATCTCTTTCATATGAACGTTTTAAGAATACCACTCAACCTAATCATAATGATATATATGTACCAGTAATATCACTCTATACTATTGTGAATATTTCTACAATTGATTATACTTTTATACATCTATATTGATTCATTGATTATATTGACATATGTAGGTTGGAGTTTTATTGGTGTATTTTTATTATGAATAGCGCCCTCTATTGGAAGTGATTATTTTTAGTCCTTCTGTGTAATTGGTATATGAACATATTGTTTTTGCACAATTCACGCCTAAGAACAAATTGCTCACTGGCTAATAAGGACACCTCTGTTGGTTGACAGGAATGAGTCTTTATTGGTATGAAAATAGATATTTTTTTTTATTGAGAATAAAAATATTAATTTTATAAAATGCATAACAAAATATATATATAAGAAAATGCACAAAAAAATATGCTAAAGCATAAAAATATTCTTCCTGCCCCTGAATGTGCCAGATATTAGATAACAATTAATTAATGCAACAGCATCTTCTATCAGCAACATTTCTGTGAAAGTGTGAAAAAGTTGCTTCCTCTCTGCTGCACAAAATATAAATATTTATGTTTTAACACAGAATAATAAAAGGAGAAATTTTGCTTTTGAAATTTATGTGAAATGCTCTGTATCATTATTCATTTTTTTTTTCTTTGACTCTTTAAAGGGATATTGCGCTATAAAATTAACATTGCGGGCTCACTGTATTAAGCAGAGTATTCGCACGTGCCTGCTTCCTGCAATGGAAGAAGCAGCAGTCACATTAGTTCAGGGGGATTGACACGCACTTTTATTGCACAACCACGTGAGTATGTAATAATACATCTGGGCAGTGGACGTACAGTATCCAAAGCCAGTTCGAAGCAAAGCTGGGTTGACAGATTTTCAAGTTGAGAGCCTTATCTGCACCATCTTCGTACAGGGGGCCTTGTGTTCCCAATGTTTCAATTCCCTGCTATAGTGTATTACATTTTTTTGCAAATAGCTGCTTTTTTCTTCCAATACTGCAGTATTTGCTATAGAAAAACTATGCAAACAAGATGCAGCAAAAATATTAAATTAGTTTCCAAGTGAGGATGGGAGAGAGAAAGCAAGCCCAGCCCATGTGTAAGGTTGTTCATGTAGCATATTTGCATACAATTAACTTTTATCAGTTACTTGCCTGCCTACATTGTCCTTTTAAAGGACCAGTCAACACAGTAGATTTGCATAATCAACAAATGCAAGATAACAAGACAATGCAATAGCACTTAGTCTGAACTTCAAATAAGTAGTAGATTTGTTTTCTGACAATATTAAAAGTTAGGTATTTTTCCACTCCCCCTGTACCATGTGACAGCCATCAGCCAATCACAAATGCATACATGTACCATGTGACAGCCATCAGCCATTCACAAATGCATACACACTTATTCTTGCACATGCTCAGTAGGAGCTGGTGACTCAAAAAGTGTAAATATAAAAAGACTGTGCACATTTAGTTAATGGAAGTAAATTGGAAAGTTGTTTAAAATGGCATGCTCTATCTGAATAATGAAAGTTTCATTTTGATTGAGTGTCCCTTTAAGGACTCCTCAAATGTAAAATAAAGGGAAAAAAAAGTTAAAATAGAACGGTAATGTACATAGTCCCATCAACTCAGTATAAAGCCTGTCGTGTTTAAATTAGATTCTTGGCTATATGTTATACAGTGTACCCTAGCAAACTTGAGGAGAAATCTTCCACCTTATTTTTTTAGTGTATATTGTTATGGTTATTTATATGATTATAATTATTATTACTGCTGGTATTACCATAGGCATTTCAGGGAACACACTAAAACATGACCTGACTTTCTAAAATAATAAAGTTAAAATGCAGATATAGCTAATCGCGCTGTGTATATAATTCCCTATATCTTCCTATTTCAAACTAGCAGAGCCAAGCTATTTGGCTTTCTACGAAGCCTTGTCTGTGTCTTTCTCTATTGGCAATTGGTCACACAGAATGGTGGTGTAAGGCAGCTTGTATCCTGCAAATTTCATATTATTTGTTAAACTCAATTATTCAGACATTTCTGTAATATTTTAAAAGTAGTGTTAATCTGCACTATTTGCAAAGTGTTCCTCGTAGCAGACAAGGCATTAGATAAGGGCACAGGTTTGAGTCCATAATTTAGAAATTCCAAATCTGACATGATTAATGTCCTAAAAATGATTATATAACTTTAATAATATTACATCTCTTTTATTATTTGTACCTGATATGTTAATATTTCAGATATTCTGCTTTGTACCGGTGTTCTGTAATGATAGACATTATTTTTTATAATAACTTTTATTTTTACCCTCTCCTTGTCTGTTTTTTTTCTCCAATATAAACAAAATATTATTGAATGTAATATCAATAACCCATATAGCTGCATTATTAGGCATATTAATAATAATACTAACGTACAAAAAGCATATTTATCTGGTACACATCACATGCTAGCTTTACTTCCATTTGTGAGCATATGCATTTAATAATTACACTTGCATGATGATTTTTACTATTTATTTCTGAAACAGGGAATTTGCTTTAATTAAGCTTTAAAAATGTGTTGTTTTGTTATACACCAGACATCAAGCAGTCCAGTATAATGAAGAAGGGTTCACCATTATATCATAATTATATGAGTAGACAATATATACATAACTATCAGTGTCTTTTCTTAAATTACGGGTTCCAGCCTCTATTAGGTTTTTTATTGTTCTATTACAAAGACTGTCACTGACAGGAGTGACTGTAATATGTTGAATAAAGAAAAGCATGATATCTGGGCTTTGTGCGTGTATCCCATTCTTTTATATCTGAAACATTCCTCCCACTCTTTTGTTGTTCTATAATCTAGATATAGCTTTCTTAGTCAGGCATCCTGTATGTGAATCTTTTTCTTTCATTTGAAACTTTTCCAGAAGTTGTTGAAGTCCATCATCTGTATGTGAATCCAGTGTCCACCATTCTGAAGATGGAGTATTAGTGCAAAACACAGTTCTGTTATGTGAAACAGTTCTGTAAGGTACTCTGTATTCTTCCTCATCAGTCCCTTCCCAATAGTTAATACAAAGGCATTCATTTTTAAATTGGAAAGACGCCATTTTGTTTTAGTTGTTTTGTGTTTAGGTATAAGATAGGGTATTCTTGATATCTTATCTATTGTAATCCCAGCATATGGTCAATGGTCTGCTTTATTTTTTAAGCAGGTTACTTTCTTGCTTCTTGAAAGATGGTATAGTAGCAAGGTACAAATGCAGAGAAGCATATCTCTATTCTATTTGGCATTTGCTTCTAATTATGTGTAAAAACAAGTCATTCAAAAGTATTAGCGTGTATCTTTTCTAATTGTCCAATAATGTGATCTCCTGCTAGTTTTCTTCCCATAGGGGTAATTATTTTGGCTTTTTTGTATTTAACAGTTGAATCTAGAAGTACTATTTGTGATATTCCTAAAACTTCCTGTGTTTGTATTATAAATAATGGTTCCCATACCTACCCCATGTACTGTACATTGGTCTTTATTACTACTGTACATATTGCAGATTCTAATTTGCAGGTATTTTTATTCTTAGATATGGCACCTTCACAAGCTCTGGTCTGGTTCCATGCCAAGACAGCTCCTGGTCTCATTGCAGGATGATTCCCCTGTAGACAAAAGACTACCATACAATTTCCAAAATTAAATGATAAAACCTATTGCAAACATCAAAAGTTTATTTCCCAATAATGTGGGTAGTTTGAATCTAAATTAGCACATTAGACTCTTCATCTTGGTTGCAAGTCCACCAGTCCATCATTTGTGCAAGAAAATTGTCAATATAGGTTAAACTAGATATAATTTAGAAATGTGTGTTGTGTTCTCAGATAAGCAATCCCTAATTCTTCAGCTTCAACACTATAATATAGGGGATTCATTTTTGGAAAAATTGTATTATCTGTATTTAGCTTTTTGTTTAATTACCCATTGGGAATAAGTCAAAGGAACCTTCATATTTATGCAAAATAAAAAACAAAACAAAAAAAAACAGGGAGCAGGTCAGGTTTTAAACTACTAATACTGAGTGAGAGCAAATCGGATGACTTGTTTAGAAAAAAACAAATATATCAGTAAAAAGTGATATTGGTTTAAATACCTAGTATCCCAGTCTCAGATACTATATATCAAATAGTGCACCAATCACAACTAATAACTCTCTTAAGAGGAATTACTCCCAAAAACCTCTATACATAGGTTAAGCAAAAAACGCAAACAGCTAGATTACAAGTCTGTACGTTCGTCTTTTAACACTGAAAATATGGTAATTTCAGCGTTAAAACAGCACTGCAGCCATTACAAGTCTTGTTGGTATAGCTGTACCGCAAGCCTTTTAGCCTGTATGAAGAGTATGAAGAGGATGCTCCGCGCCGGATGTCTTCAGGATGGACCTGCTCCACGCCGCTGGGATCAAGATAGAAGATGCCACCTGGAGGAAGACTTCTCGCCGCTTAGATGAGGACTTCACCGCCAGGATGAAGATTGATGAGGCCATCTGGATGAAGACTTCTTGCAGCCTGGATAAAGATCGTTCAAGCGGGACTTCACAAACTGTAAGGGGATCTTTAGGGGTTAGTGTTAGGCTTTTTTAAGGGTTTTTTTCAGTGGGTTTTTATTTTAGATTAGGGTTTGGGCAGCAAAAGAGCTAAATGCCCTTTTAAGGGAAATGCCTATCCAAAAGACCATTTCAGGGCAATGGGTGGCTTAGGTTTTTAAGATAGTTTTTTTTATTTTGTGGGTTTGGGGGGTGGGGATTTGTAATGTTTGTATTTTTTTTACAGGTAAAAGATCTGTTAAACTTAAGGCAATGCCCTACAAAAGGCCCTTTTAAGGGCCCTTGGTAGTTTGGGGGTGGGGGTTTGTATACTGTTAGGGGGTGTTTGTTTTTTTGTAGCAAAAGAGCTGTTAACTTTAGGGCAATGCCCTACAAAAGGCCCTTTTCTGTGCCCCCAAAAGATCCTTTTAAGGGCCCTTGGTAGTTTATTCTAGATTAGGCTTTTTTATTTTGGAATCATTTTTATTTTTTTGGATAATTTCATTTTTTTTTTTAATGGTAGGATTTTTTATTTTTTGTGATTTTAGTATTTTTTATTTTTTTATTTTAGGTTTTAGTGTAAGGTTGGTCAGGTTTTATTTGACAGGTAAGTTTGTATTTATTTTAACTAGGGGTTAATAACATTATGTAGGTGTCGGCGATGTCGGTGGGGGGCAGATTAGGGGTGTTTAGACTCTGGGTTTATGTTAGGGTGTTAGGTTTAAACGTTATTTTTTTTTCCCCATAGACATCAATGGGGCTGCGTTACGGAGCTTTTTATTCCCCCGATCGCAGGTGTTTTTTTTTCTGACCCACTCTACCCATTAATGACTATGGGGAAAGCGTGCACGAGCACATCAAAATAGCGCTTGTTTTTTTGTGGGGTATAGAGCTTAAAAGCACCATATTGCACGCACAAGCCGGGTTTTTAAAAAATCGTAATGGCTGCGCTATAGGGGGTTAAATAGGGGGTTAAATAAGGCAACTTTGTTGCGTTCGTTAATTTCCCTATAGCGTACATAACTCATAATCTAGCTGAAAAAGAGTTATTATAGAATGAAAAAAATACTTATTTATTTTAACACTTTGAGTGATAAGCACTTCCCCACCTGGGTGCTAAGGTGATTAAAGTTTTTTTTTTAATTTTTATTTTTTGAAATTTTTATTTTTTATCTTTTATATTTTATTTTTCAGATCCCCAAGACGTACACCATTGGAAAGGTTAGATGATTACCTTTCCAATGGTGGGTCTTGGGGGTCTGTGAGATACAGGCGTCTAAGCAGCATGACCCCTTTCCCTATACTTTGTATTGTCAATTGTTAATAAAGTTGCGTAGTGACGTCATCACGTCATTGCGCGTGACGCTACCGCGCAAAACTTGAAGGCCGGGGTAGGAGCGGGTGGGAGCCCCCAGATCTCCCTCAATGTGGGAGAGTGCTAACGATGGCTCTGAGCCATCGTTAGCCATAGAGTGGGAAACTCTGCGACGGCTCAGAGCCATTGTTAGCACTCAAGGGGTTAAAGACACACAGATAAAAGTCAAATAATATCTATACCACCGGTGGTTTCACATATAAAAACAGACCATTCTATTAAAAGCTCTTATTAAAAGGGGGAATATATCCCTTCTCACAATGATAAAAGTTTAGTTAGCAGCGAATTAGACTTGGAGGATATTGATATTAGGTCAAAATTAAATGTATCCGACAAAAAGAAACTTAAACTTTAAAAAGGAACAAAGTATCTATAGTTTGGTTTGCGTTAAAAATGTAGTTGTATATTCTGACAAGTATGGCTTGTTTGTCCACTATAATAATCAATGTTAATGTTATTTTTTACTTTTGAAGGTAATTTTTCTCTTGGTGAAAAAGGTTTAGTAGAATGTCCCTCTCCTGGACAAACTCGCTAACCTCTAACCTGTGGTGGCCAAACTGAATAAAGGTAAGGTGTATGACAAAAGGTTAAGAGTATGAGCAGGACATGCAAAACAGTGACATATTTCTTGTAAAAAGAATAATTGTTTTAATCTCCCTGGTGCAGAAATATGTTTAGTACGCTATTGTGTTCATTAGAACACTAAATAATTAATCCATGACATGTTTTTGTATTTAGAAACAGCAAAACAAATGTATATTATTTAAACTCACTTAGATTTAGGATAACATGGAATACCACTGAGTTGGGCGGTAGGTCAGTAACTTGGTTAAAAGTCATTTTACCATAGCATTTTCCCATCTACAACCCCACTGCTTTGGGGAAGATTTGATGCATTAATTACCCAATATATATATATATATATATATATATATATATATATATATATATATATATATATATATATATATATTTATATATATTATATATAAAGTCCACTCTTGTGACTGAGTAGATGTAACTGCAGGAATGCCATCAGAGTATAGGGCTTTGGGTTTACTAATACGTACTAAGGAACTTAGACAATTAAGCATGGTACTAGCCTTAGCACTACAGGGTATAGCCATATAAACCACAAGCAGCAACACAAAGCAAAACATATTCATACCCATGAGAGGGAAGAAGAGAACCAATATGGTAAGATAATGACATAAATAATTGCTCATAAGGCATTTAATTAATTATGTTAGGCTGTTCTTAGGATTAAAGATTAGGAGACAAGCTTTTCATTTCTAAATGTATTTCTTATATTTGGCGACCAATATTTAGATTTAATGATAAATGTTTTATCTCAACTCTTGTTGGTGGCTACATTTAGCCACCAATCAGTAAGTGGTACCCAGGTGCTGTACCCAAAATGGTCCGACTCCTAAGATTTACATTCCTGCTTTTCAAATAAAGATAACAAGAGAACGAAGAAAAAAATCATAATAGGAGTAAATTAGAAGGTTACTTAAAATGTTCATGTTCTATCTGAATCATGATAGAAAAAAATGGGTTTAGTATCCCTTTAATGTAATTGGATGTCCTGGTGGATTAGGTCTCGATTTATCCAAGCAAGCATTCAACTGTGGGTTGACTGCTGGCTTATTACATCAATAGCTGAATGATTTTAACTGTATAACTGCATATTTAGTAATTCTGCTAAATAATTTTAGCAGTATATACTGTGTTACCAAGCTTTCTGTTAGCTGGTGCATGTACTATTTTGGTATCAGGCTTCATTTTAGGTAGGCAGCAATTACCTTTCATTTTAGTAAATAACAAGTTATATATGCAGAATTAGGCATTATTAATATTAGACCTTTGTGCAACAATATTATATTGCAATATAGTACATTCTGTAAACAAAGTTAAATGATCTCCCAATACAATTGATTAGTCATAAATTTATGGTGGGAGAATATTTTGTAATTTCTGTGTAACTTTCTTATTAGAAAGGACTGCAGAGGTATCAGTATAACATAGTGCAGTGGTCATATGAATGTGCTTAGGGGCCTATTTAAGAAAGTGCGAGTGGACATGATCCGATATTGCGGATCATGTCCGCTGCACATCGATAAATGCCGACAGCATACGCTGACGGCATTTATCATTGCACCAGCAGTTCTTGTGAACTGCTGGTGCAATGCCACCCCCTGCAGATTTGCGGCTAATTGACCGCTAGCAGAGGGTGTCAATCAACTCGATCGTATTGAATCGGGTTGATTTCCGGGGATGTCTGTCCGCCTGTTGTGTGTATAAAAATGTTGTACAGTTACTGAAGTAGGAAGAAACATATATTTACTCATTGGAGTATGTATGGTTTTAAGTGGGGTGAATTCAATTGCTATAAGTTTTATCATTGCACAATGTATTGATATATAAATATATGCAATACATAGGTATAAATTATATCAATTGATTTTGACTTAAATTAAATTTACTGTTTCTTATGTGATTCTATGATTAATTATTAAAAGCTGGGGGTTTTTTTTGCTTTATATAATTTCTCTCCAGCGCGTGGCCTTGAGAAAACGTACATTTTAAGTTATTTTATTTGAAAGGAAAAGGAATTTCATTTTGATAAACAGAAACTATCTGCTTCTTTTTGATTGGGTAGAGTAATCCCTTCTAGTGTAGGATTGCTAAAGTCTGCTGTGTATAACACACTAAGGGGCCGATTTATTAAGCAGTCAAGCTGCTTATTCCGCACAAGCCTTCAGGCTCACCGGAATCAGGAGTTAAGAAGCAGCGGTCATAAGTCCGCCATCTCTAAGGCGGCGGACAGCAATCACCCCGATTGGATACGATTGGGATGATTGACACCCCCTGCTAGTGGCCGATTGGCCACGAATGTGCAGGGGAAGGTTTTGCACAAGCATTTCACAAGAAATGCTTGTGCAATGATAAATGTCGACAACGTATGCTGTCGGCATTTATCGATGTCGGGCTACAGTGGATCATGTCGCCCGATAGTTGATAAATCGTCCCCTTAATCTCGCTCATTTGGAAAGATTGACCCATACTTACTGACACCAATCGTCTGATCTAGGACTGATTGTTAATTCATGGTAAATGATGTGACACAACTACCTTTAGGTTAAAGGGCCATTAAACCCCCAAAAATTCTGTCATGTTTCAGATAGAGAATACAATTTTAAACAACATTCCAATTTACTTCTATTACCTAATTTGCTGCAATCTTTAGATGTTGTTTGTTAAAGAAATATCAATGCACATTGGTGAGCCAATCACATGAGGCATATATGTGCAGCCACCTATCAGAAACTACTGAGCCTTTGCTTTTCAGGAAATAATATCAAGAGAATGAAGCGAATTAGATAAAAGAAGTAAATTAGAAAGTTGTTTAAAATGGTATTCTTTATCTGAATCATGAAAGAATGTGGGTTTATTGTGCCTTTAAGTATCATATTATTATTGAACCTCTGATTTTAATTTAATGTGATCTTATGTTTCTATATATATATTATAGGAACAAAGTATCTTGCCTTATTATGATTTTTATATACTGTATATATCTCACAATCTCAGTCATTCGTTTTTTTTTATCTAAATTTATATCAGTAAATTTTACTTTTAATAATACATTATTTGTGTGCAGTTCTTTACTCAGTGCTGTGCTTATCTTTATAATATGTGTCTGTTAACAGCATAAATAGGAGAGCTATTTGAAACATATGCTGGAATAACTTAATGGGACAGTATACACCAATTTTCATATAACTGCATGTAATAGACACTACTATAAAGAATAATATGCACTGATACTGATCTAAAAATCCAGTATAAAACTGTTTAAAAACTTACTTAGAAGCTTCCAGTTTAGCTCTGCTAAAAAAGTAGCTGGAACACCCACTGCAAGTGGGGAAAAGCAGACCCTCCCCTCCTCCCCCTTCCTTTGCATATGAAAAGACCCATTACACAAACAGGAGCAAGCTGGAGTAGGTATACATCAGTATTCTCCTAAAACTTTGGGGCTTGGTTAGAAGTCTGAAAATTTGACATGTGCCTTTCATTTTATTCCGAATCGAAATTCTGCTGAATTTGTCAAATTTGAAGCTTCGGATCGATTTGAATTTCCGAATTACCCTAGCAACTAAAGTAAACTAATCCAAATGCATTTGTAACAAAAAATCCGAATTAGTTTGGATTTATTCATTACATTTGAATGGCCATGGACTAATCACAATTACACTAGTATTGTACAGTATATTAGATTATATCACTCTGCTAGCTCTGTGCAGGGAACATTATGTAGCTGATACCTGTGAGGTTGGTACTTAGGTAGGATGTGCTGTGTATTACACTAGTATTATGTACTGTATATTAGGTTATATACCTCTGCTAGCTCTGTGCATATTGTGTAGCTGGTACCTGTGAGGTTGGTACTTATGTTGATTCAGATGGGTTACACCTAATATACAGTACATAATACTAGTCTAATACACAGCACATCCCACCTAACACATACCGAACTTCCAAATTTATAAATCGAATCCGAACCGAACGCATCCGAATTTATTCGAATCCGAATGAATCCAAAACTAATATATTCAAATGTATCCGCATTTAAATCGATCCGAAAACTAAATTCAACAAAATTTTCCGCACGCACAAGTTTACTGAAAATCAGAGCAATGTTATTTAAAAAATAAGCAAAACTATACATTTAAAAAAAAAAAAAAATGTATGGGCTATATAAATGAATAATCTACAAAACATTTATACAAAGAAAAATCTAGTGTATAATGTCCCTTGAGCAATATCTCTATTTAATTCATATTTTATATTACCTGAACCAAAATGCTGTTAGGAATGTCTGGTATGGTGTAATATTTATTTATTGGTAGAGGGGCATACGATAGGTAACAGTCTTTCAGTCATGGAAGAAGGGGATACAAGTCAGGGCCTGAGGCAGATGTTGGTGGTAGGAGACTCTATTATTAGGAAGGTTGATAGGGTAATTTGTCATCCAGACCCTTTAAATAGAACAGTTTGCTGTCTTCCAGGGGCTTGTGTTAGGCATATTGTGGAGAGTATTGATAGATTGCTAGAGGGATGTGGGTCTAATCCTGCAGTCATGGTACATATAGATACTAATTAAGGAATCAGCAGGATATGGAGAGTTCTAAAAAATGACTTTAGGGTAGCTAGGTAACAAGCTTAAAGCAAGGACCTCCAAAGTAATATTTTCAGAGATATTACCAGTGCCGTGTGCTAACTCAGTAAGGCAGAAGGAGCTAAGGTCTGTTAATTCATAGTTAAAAACATGGTGTAAAATGAGGGGTTTGCCTTTTTAGAGCACTTGGGTACAATTTGTACAGTAAGGGTGGATTACACCTGAATGACATGGGTGCAGGTGTGTTGGTGGAAAGAATGGTAGCAGGTTTAGAGAATATTTTAAACTAGGCAAAGGGGGGAGGGTCAGTTAGAACACACTAGAACAGAGAGATCAGTCTGTGCATATGTCACTCCTATGATATCTCAAGGAAAGGATGACTTAAGAAATGTCACTTTAGAAAGTATGGAGGAAAGCACACAAAGTAACAGCAAAAAGCACATGGAAATGAAATGTATTACAACAAATGCAAGAAGCATGACAGGTAAAATGGGGGAGCTGGAGTTCTTAGTTGCAGAAGAGGACTATAATGTTATCAGTATAACTGAAACTTGATGTGATGATTCACATGATTGGGCAGTTAACTTAGAGGGGTATACTTTATTTAGGAGGGACAGGGATAATAAAAGGGGTGGAGGAATCTGCATGTATATTAAACCTAACCTTAAACCTACAGTAAGGGAAGATATTTATGATACAGGTGACAATGTAGAGACCCTGTGGGTTGAAATAAAGAGTGGGGGGAAAATCCTAACAAAAATATTACTTGGAACATGCTACAAGCCCACCAACATCAGTGACCTTGAGGAAACTCAACTACTAATACAAATAGGTAAGGCTGCTAAGAACAGTGCTGTAATTATGGGAGCTTTTAACTACCCTGATATAAACTGAGCCAATGAAACTAGTAATTCAGCTAGGAGGGATATATTTGTAAATGTTCTCAGGGATAACTTCTCGTCACAATTAATAGAGAAGTCAACTAGGAGTAACGCTATATCGGATTTAGTGCAATCAAACAATACAGATATAATATCAAATATAGAAGTCAAAGAGCATTTGGGTAACATTGATTATAACATGGTCACATTTGAAATCTCTTTTCATAATCAGTGTCTTAAAGGTTTAACTAAGACTTTTAATTTTAAAAAAGCAAAATTTAACGATTTAAGGATATTATTAAATAACATAAATTGGGACAGAATCTCTAATAAAAATACAGAGGATAAATGGATAACATTTAAAACTTTGATAAAAAATATACATATCAACAAATACCATATGGTTATAAAAATAAAAATTAAAAATCCAAGCCAATGTAGCTAAATAAAAATGTGTTAAGAGAAGCTAGGAAAAAACATAGGGCATTTTTAATTATTTAAAGAAAATAGTACAGACTCAACATACTATATTTATAAGGAATATAACAAAGCATGCAAAAAGTAATCAAATTAGCCAAAATTGAAAATGAAAAATTAATTGCAAAGGATTCTAAGTCTGACCATAAAAGGTTCTTTAAGTACATAAATAGCAAAAAATTAAATAAAAACAATATAGGCACATTAAAATGCGTGGAGGGTAGCATGGTTAACAGTGACAGGGAGAAGGCTGAGGTACTAAACCAGTTTTTTTTCTTCAGTATACACAAGAGAGGAACCAATGGGCAATACTTTGGAACAAACTAGAACATGGCAGCCCATACCATTAACTGGGTTATGTATAGAGGATATCAGGAAAAAAAACTGGATAATATTAAGGTAAATAAAACTCCAGGCCCAGATGGAATACACCCAAGAATGTTAAGGGGACTTAGCACTGTTATAGACAAATCTCTACTCTTTATTTTTCAAGACTTATTATCCTCAGGCATGGTACCCCAGGATTGGCGTAGAGCTGATGTGGTGCCACTCTTCAAAAAGGGAAGCAGGGATGATCCAGGAAGGTATACACCAGTTAGTCTGACATCAAAAGTGGAGAAGATATTTGAATAAATTATAAGGGATTATATTGATGAGCACATTCGTGTAAATAAGATTATGAGTTTAAATCAGCATGGTTTTATTAGAAGTAGATCATGTCAAACTAATTCTAATTAGATTCTATGAGGAAGTAATAAAAATATAGATAAAGGGGAATCAGTTGATGTGATATTCTTAGATTTTGCAAAGGCATTTGATACAGTGCCACATGAGAGATAAATGCACAAAATTAAGGGACTGGGAATATAAAAGATAAGGAGCAACGAGTAGTAGTTAATGGGTGATACTCAGATTGGACAAATGTAATCAGTGGAGACCCCGAGGGATCAGTACTGGGCCATGTTCTTATTAATATTTCTATTAATGACTTGGAGCAAGGTTTAAATAGCGACATCTCTATTTTTGCAGATGATACTAAGTTAAGTAAGGTCATTAGGTCAGAGCAGGATGAACTTTCGTTACAAAGGGATCTGCAAAAATTAGAAGTATGGGCAGGTAAATAGAAAATTAGATTTAATAAGGGAAAATGCAAGGTTCTACATTTTGGAAGTAAACATAAACAGGCAACATATTATTTAACCCCTTAACGACCGAGGACGTGCAGGGTACGTCCTCAAAAAAAAGGCAGTTAACGCCTGAGGACGTACCCTGCACGTCCTCGGTGTGGAAAGCAGCTGGAAGCGATCCTGTTTGCTTCCAGCTGCTTTCCGGTTATTGCAGTGATGCCTCGATATGGAGGCATCCTGCAATAACCTTTTGAAGCCATCCGATGCAGAGAGAGCCACTCTGTGGCCCTCTCTGCACCGGAGATCGGTGGCTTCCTTCGTTGGTGGGTGGGAGCAGTACCGGGAGGCGGGTGGCGGCCATCGATGGCCCTGGAGATGTGGAGGGGGGCGGGATCGTGGGCGGGGATGCCCGGGGGCGCGCACGGACGCGCGCGCGTGCACGGGAGGGCGGGGGCGGGCCAAAGTCATATATATCTGCTATTTCTGAACAAAGGGGATCCCAGAGAAGCATTTACAACCATTTGTGCCATAATTGCACAAGCTGTTTGTAAATGATTTCAGTGAGAAACCTAAAATTGTGAAAAATTTAACGTTTTTTTTTATTTGATCGCATTTGGCGGTGAAATGGTGGCATGAAATATACCAAAATGGGCCTAGATCATTACTTTGGGTTGTCTACTACACTACACTAAAGCTAAAATTAACCATACAAGCTCCCTACAAGCTCCCTAATTAACCCCTGCACTGCTGGGCATAATACACGTGTGGTGCGCAGCAGCATTTAGCGGCCTTCTAATTACCAAAAAGCAATGCCAAAGCCATATATGTCTGCTATTTCTGAACAAAGGGGATCCCAGAGAAGCATTTACAACCATTTGTGCCATAATTGCACAAGCTGTTTGTAAATAATTTCAGTGAGAAACCGAAAGTTTGTGAAAAAATTTGTGAAAAAGTGAACGATATTTTGTATTTGATCGCATTTGGCGGTGAAATGGTGGCATGAAATATACCAAAATTGGCCTAGATCAATACTTTGGGATGTCTTCTAAAAAAAAATATATACATGTCAATTGATATTCAGGGATTCCTGAAAGATATTAGTGTTCCAATGTAACTAGCGCTAATTTTGAAAAAAAGTAGTTTGGAAATAGCAAAATGCTACTTGTATTTATGGCCCTATAGCTTTCAAAAAAAGCAAAGAACATGTAAATATTAGGTATTTCTAAACTCAGGACAAAATTTAGAAACTATTTAGCATGTTTTTTTTTTGGTGGTTGTAGATGTGTAACAGATTTTGGGGGTCAAAGTTAAAAAAAAGTGTGTTTTTTTCCATTTTTTCCTCATATTTTATAATTTTTTTATAGTAAATTATAAGATATGATGAAAATAATGGTATTTTTAGAAAGTTAATTTAATGGCGAGAAAAATGGTATATAATATGTGTGGGTACAGTAAATGAGTAAGAGGGAAATTACAGCTAAACACAAACACCGCAAAAATGTAAAAATAGCCTTGGTCCCAAACGGACAGAAAATGGAAAAGTGCTGTGGTCATTAAGGGGTTAAATAGGACAAGACAGAGGAGTAAAGGGATTTGGGAGTAGTAATAAATAACAAGCTAAAGATGGGTGCACAATGCAGGGCAGCGGCTTCAAAGGCTAATAAGATACTAGCATGTATTAAAAGAGGCATTGATTCAAGGGAGGAAAGCATAATTCTGTCACTATATAGTTCCCTGGTAAGACCTCACCTTGAGTATGGAGTGCAGTTCTGGGAACTGATCGCAAAAAAAGATATTGCAGAACTAGAAAAAGTTCAGAGAAGGGCCACAAAGCTAATAAGGGGAATGAAGAATTTAAGCTATGAGAGAGAGGCTAACCAAACTGGGTCTGTTTTCTTTAGAAAAAATGCGCTTGAGAGGTGACATGATTACTTTATATAAACATATTCAAGGCCCATATACAGAGATGGCAGAAGCTCTGTTTATTCCAAGAAAATCGTTTGTGACAAGAGGTCACTATTTAATGTTGGAGGAAAGGAGATTTAATCTGTAAGAGCAATAAAACTGTGGAATCATTACCAAAGGAGGTAGTGAATGCCAATACCCTAGATGCATTTAAAAATTGTTTGGATACATTTCTTTCTAGAAACAAAATTCATTAATATGATTGCTCGTATTAAATGGGTCATCTTTTATTAGGATTATTTAAGCTTAACTGGAGCTTTTTGTAAGTATTTTAGATTTGTATAGGTTGAACTCGATGGACTTCGGTCTTTTTTCAATCTCATCTACTCTCGGCCAGATTACGAGTTTTGCATTATGAGCGGCTCAGTACTAACTTGCAAGTTATTTCCACCGCTCACCTTTAATAGCGCTGCTATTACAGGTTTGCAAAATCCCGGCGTTAGCGGCCAATATGGCAGCATTGAGCTCCATACCGCACACAAATACCAGCGCTGCTTTGAGCTGGTTTTATGTGCTCGTGCACAATTTCCCCCTAGTCATCAATGGGGAGAGCCGGCTAAAAATAAGCCTAACACCTGCAAAAAAGGAGAGTAAAGCTCCGTAACGCAGCCCATTGATTCCTATGGGGAAAGAAAATATAACATAACATAAACCCCGAGTCTAAACACCCCTAATCTGCTGCCCCCGACATCTCCGACACCTACCTACACTTATTAACCCCTAATCTGCCGCCCCCAATGTCGCTGCCACCTACGTAAATTTATTAACCCCTAATATGCCGCCCCCAATGTCGCTGCCACCTACGTAAATTTATTAACCCCTAATCTGCCGCCCCCAACGTCGCCGCCGCCACTATACTAAAGATATTAACCCCTAAACCTCTGGCCTCCCACATCACTAACACTAAATAAATATATTAAACCCTAAACCTAAGTCTAACCCTAACAACCCTAACTATTTTAAACTAAATACTTACCTGTAAAATAAAACCTAAGCTAGCTTCAAGATAACTAATAGTTACATTTTAGCTATTTTACGGCTAGATTACGAGTTGTGCATTAGTATAAAAAAGCAGCGTTAACAGGCCCTAACGCTGCTTTTTTACGCCCGCTGGTATTACGAGTCTTGCAGGTTTAGGGGCCCCGCACACTTTTTTGGCTTTACCGCAAAACGACTTACGTAAACTTTGTAAAGTCTTTTTTCTATGGGACTTCCATAGCACCGGTATTACGAGTCTGTCCTGGGAGGCCAAAAAGTGAGCTGTACACCCTCTACCTCCAAGATCCCTAACGCATTCTAAAGTCAGTAGTTATGAGTTTTACACTACAACGCTGTAGTATAGAACTCATAACTAAAGTGCTAAAAAGTACACTAATGCCCATAAACTACCTATTAACCCCTAAACCGAGGCCCTCCCGCATCAAAAATACTAAAATATTTTTTTTAACCCCTAATCTGCCGCTCCGGACATCACCGCCACTATAATACAGATATTAACCCCTAAAATGCGCACTCCCGCCTTGCAAACACTAGTTAAATAATATTAACCCATAATCTGCTATCCCTAACATCGCCGCCACCTACCTACAATTATTAACCCCTAATCTGCCGTCCCCAACGTCGCTGCCACTGTATTAAATGTATTAACCCCTAAATCTAAGTCTAACCCTTACACCCCCTAAGTTAAATATAATTTAAATAAATCTAAATACAATTCCTATCGTTAACTACATTATTCCTATTTAAAACTAAATACTTACCTATACCTATATGGAACAGCCAATAGAATGCGAGCTCAATCCTATTGGCTGATTGCATCAGCCAATAGGATTGAGCTCACATTCTATTAGCTGTTCCAATCATGACATCATTTAAAGGAACCTCCATTCTTCAGTAGATAGCGAAAGAAGAGGATGCTCCGCGCCGGATGTCTTGAAGATGGACCCGCTCTGCGTCGGAAGGATGAAGATAGAAGATGCCGTCTGGATGAAGACTTCTGCCCACCTGGAGGACGACTTCTTGCCGCTTGGATGAAGACTTCTCCCGGCTTCGTTGAGGACTTCTTGCCGCTTGGATGAAGAATTCTCCCGGCTTCGTTGAGGACTTCTTGCCGCTTGGATGAAGACATCTCCCGACTTCGTTGAGGATGCATGTCCGGTCTTCTAAAACTGTAAGTGGATCTTCACAGGTTAGTGTTAAGTTTTATTAAGGGTTTATTGGGTTGGTTTTATTTTTAGATTAGGGTTTTTGGCAACAAAGAGTTAAATGCCCTTTTAAGGGCAATGCATATCCAAATGCCCTTTTCAGGGCAATGGGGAGCTTAGTTTTTTTAGATAGGATGTTATTTGGGGGGTTTGGTTGTGTAGGTGGTAAAAGAGGTAAAAGAGCTGATTTATTTGGGGCAATGCCCCGCAAAAGGCCATTTTAAGGGCTATTGGCAGTTTAGTTTAGGCTAGGGTATTTTTATTTTGGTGGGGGTTGTTTTTTGGGGCTATTAGATTAGGTGTAATTAGTTTAAATATTTGATAATTTATTTTTTATTTTGTGTAATTTAGTGTGTTTTTGTTGTAATTTTGTTAATTGTATTTAATTAATGTAATTTATTTAATTGTAGTGTAATGTTAGGTGTTAGTGTAAGACAGGTTAGGTTTTATTTTACAGGTAAATTTGTATTTATTTTAACTAGATAGTAAGTAAATAGTTAATAACTATTTACTAACTAGTCTACCTAGCTAAAATAAATTCAAACTTAGCTGTGAAATAAAAATAGTTATATTGTAGCTAGCTTAGGGTTTATTTTATAGGTAAGTATTTAGTTTTAAATAGGAATTATTTAGTTAATGATAGTAATTTTTATTTAGCTTTATTTTAATTATATTAAAGTTAGGGGTGTTAGGGTTAGACTTAGGGTTAGGTTTAGGGGTTAATAACTTTAGTATAGTGGCGGCGGTGATGTTGGGGGCGGCAGATTAGGGGTTAATGATATTTAACTAGTGTTTGCGATGCAGGAGTGCGGCGGTTTAGGGGTTAATATGTTTATTATAGTGGCTGTGATGTCTGGAGTGGCAGATTAGGGGTTAATAATTTTATTTTAGTATTTGCAATGCGGGAGTGCCTCGGTTTAGAGGTTAATAGGTAGTTTATGGGTGTTAGTGTACTTTGTAACACTTTAGTTATGAGTTTTATGCTACAGCTTTGTAACGTAAAACTCATAACTACTGACTTTAGAAGGTGGTACGAATCTTGTCATTATAGGGTGTACCGCTCACTTTTTGGCCTCCCAAGCAAAACTCGTAATACCGGCGCTATAGAAGTCCCATTGAAAAAAAGGACTTTTTGAAAGGTGCGGTAGTTACGTTGCGTTACGGCCAAAAAAGTGTGTGGTACAGCTATTCTGACAAGACTCGTAATGGCAGCGGTAGTAAAAAAGCAGCGTTATGAGGCTTTTTCACTCATAACGCAAAACTCGTAATCTAGCCGTCTGTTACTATAAGCAAGCAAGATTTCAAGATTTAAGTATTGTAACGCTGCAACATTGGATTCATATTTTTACATTTTCATTGTATTTTTTTAGAAAATTTTCTTTTTTGTAATATTATACTGCATATTTGTGCAATAATATACAGTATATATTTATACTTTATTCTCTCATGCCTTTGTCTATATATATTGTACTCAAAATCTTTCATAAGATATAACACCATTTTTATAACCTTGGTGGAAAATACAAGAAGTTCATTTCACAATAGCATAGAATTGTACTTGATTTATCATATATTTTATTTGAAGTTTTTATATTTATTAATGTATATCATAATAAAACTACATTGAAATAAATGTATTTATTAAGAAATTCAGTAAAGCATTTGGAATAACTACCTTATTGATAATCTCCCTAAAAGCTAAACTATATAGCATTATAACCATGAACAAATTATGTGCCTGTAACAATGTACAGCTTCAGAATACGTTCAAGAGACTTCTTAAAGGGATAGTGTAGTCAAAATTAAACTTACATGATTCAGATAGAGCATGCAATTTTAAGCAACTTTCTATTTTACTCCTATTATCAATTTTTATTTGTTCTCTTAGTATCTTTATTTGAAAAAGCAAGAATGTAAGTTTAGGAGCCGGCCCAGTTTTGGTTCAGCACCTGGGTAGTGTTTGCTGATTGGTGGCTAAATGTAGATACCGAGAAGAGAACCCACTTAAAGAAAGCAAGAAAAAGATAGGGTTTGTAGCACTCACCCTCTGACTAGTAATGTAGTTAAAGGGACACTAAACCCAAATTTTTTCTTTTATGATTCAGATAGAGCATGTAATTGTAAGCAAATTTCTAATTTACTTCTATTATCAATTTTTCTTAATTCTCTTGCAATCTTTATTTGAAAAGAAGGCATCTCAGCTAAGGAGCCAGCAAATTGTGGGTTCAGAACCATGGACAGCACTTGTTTAAAGGTGCTGTCCAATCAGCAAGGACAACCCAGGTTGTTCACCTAAAATGGGCCGGCATCTAAAATTACATTCTTGCTTTTCAAATAAACATACCAATAAAATGAAGAAAATTTGATAATAGGAGTAAATTAGAAAGTTGCTTAAAATTGCATGCTCTATCTGAATCACAAAATAATTTTTTTGGCTACAGTGTCCCTTTAAGATATAACTTTTAATTGTAATTAGTTAAAAATAAGTACAGGAACAATAAGCCTGTTGTACCACCCCACCACACACACATTCATACAAAAGGCTTAGCACCTCCCTGTTTCCTGGCCGGTAACTGCATACACCGGCATCAGGTGACAGAGGTGTAAGAACCAGATTAAAAACACACACATTGGGCTCCATTACATATGCAGCGTCGCCCGCAAAAGCCGGCGACGCCAGATTTTACGTGATTTTGGTATTACATATACGGAGTAGCATACATGTTACGAGCGTATATTTCACCCTTCGGCCGTATTTTTTTTAACCATATACAGCGTAAGTACTTATGCGCGCAGAATTCAGAGAATCTACTCCATTCTTATCTCGCCACAAATTGCAGGAACCCTTGCACTGACTAAAAAAGCAACGTAACTGCCTAGAAGCCTTAATAAATACATACATTTAAGCAGCATCTCAAGGTTAAAGGGACAGTATACTATGATATTGCTTTTTTAAGGTTTATTTGTGTATTTGAAATAGTTTGAAGCCACAACATAATCAAATGAACTTTATCACATTGTGGACATATACTTGCTTATTTACTTTAAATTTCTTATCAAAACAATCAACAATACTTGGAGGAGAGAACAATGGGAAATCATAATTGTATTACCTTCATCTCTTTATATATGGGTTTATATATAAATTTTGAATAGCGTAATTACGTGTCGCATTTTTATATGAAATTGCGGTTCATTTTTCCGAGTGTTAGCCTAATTAGCATAAAACAACTATTTTTTACGCTTTCCGTGGATAAAATACTGGTGTAAGTTACTTGCGACGACTAAAATGTGTATTTGCGCACATTTCAGAAGATCGCTAAGTTTGTCCTACTTACGCCACTTTAGCATCTAACGGCGCAGTATATGTAATACCACGATGTGCGAGGTGAAATTACGGGCTGCGCGGGTTCCCACGCTTGCGCCGAAACCTGCGATGTATATGTGATCACGCCCATGGTGTGTGTTTTAATCTGGTTCCTACACCTCTGTCACCTGATGCCGGTGTATGCAGTTACCGGCCAGGAAACAGGGAGGTGCTGAGCCTTTTGTATGAATGTGTGTGTGGTGGGGTGGTACAACAGGCTTATTGTTCCTGTACTTATTTTTAATTAATTATAATTAAAAGTTATATCTTAACTACATTACTAGTCAGAGGGTGAGTGCTACAAACCCTATCTTTTTCTTGCTTTCTTTAAGTGGGTTCTCTTCTCTATGTTAATTTATAGGGTAGCACCGGTCCTTGGTACAATAACTTATTGAGGGCTTTCCTCTGACTATCAGTTCACAGTGCCAATATACACTTCTCACATTTTAAATGTAAATACCAAAAGAACGAAGAACAATTGATAATAGGAGTAAATTAGAAAGTTGCTTAAAACTGCATGCTCTATCTGAATCATGAAAGTTTAATTTTGACTACACTATCCCTTTTTATTCAAAGCTTTTTTCTTTATTTTTTTTATTGCTGCTTAACAACAGCTGTTGTGTCAAAATATTCAAGGGCTGTAAAGCATTTTCATACTTTTAAACTTGTATATCCCTTTAAATCTGTACAGCCACAGCACACTTTTAAACATTTAAGCCCTATTAAATCTACATGTCTTCAGGGTTCCAACTACCTGAATTAATTGTCCGAGTGGTTATTTTTTTACCTATGGATATTAATCCATGTAATCATATATAGAATGCTCAGATGGGAGCAAAAAGCAGTGAATGAGGTAGGTATGTGTGCAACAGCATTTTGCATAGAAATTATAAAGTGTGGGACCGCTGAAGCAATTAACAACTTGCATATAAAATATAAAGTCCCTGACTAACATCAATCAGTAAATTAATAAGGAAGCAAGTTATGAGATATAATAAATCCAGGCTTAATACCATCTCTACATATGCAGTTTAATTCATTTTCTCTGCTTCTCTGAAACATGGTTAAGATATATAAAAATTAAATAGAGCTTCCAAATTCTTTGAAAATCGGAATAACATACACATGTATAAGAAATCAGTATCCTCTAACCCAAAACTGTGTAAACATTTATTGCAAAGCGAAAAATCTGTCATACATACTAACAAGTAATATAGGGCTAGATGGCAGCGCAATAAAAAAAGAAAGAAACAAGCTTTGAATTAAAGGGATAGTCTAGTCAAAATTAAACTTTGGTGATTCAGATAGAGCGGGCAATTTTAAGCAACTTTTTAATTTACTCCTATTATCAATTTTCATTTGTTCTTTTGGTATCTACATTTAGCCACCAATTAGCAAGCACTACCCAGGTGCTGAACCAAAACTGGGCCGGCTCCTAAACTTACATTCTTGCTTTTACAAATAAAGATACCAAGAGAACGATGAAAAAATTGATAATAGGAGTAAATTAGAAAGTTGCTTAAAATTGCATGCTCTATCTGAATCATCGCTATTGTGTGCTAAAATCACTTGAGTGCAATCGATAGTCCAAAGTTTCTCTTTATCACTTGAACGATGGTCTAGGGTGCGCTAATATCAACTTTGGGGGTATACAGTAAAATTCATATTGTATCGCTCGAACGCTAAGCAAAGGGTGCACTAAGCTGATGGTGTGCCAGTAGAGGGGTTCTTTATATAGTTGTGCGCTATATTATTAATAATAAAGGTTTACTTCATGTGCAGTATTTGAGGTATTTAGTACATTCCTACAGTCTCACTGCTATAAGGCTTTATTGAGAGATTGTGGAGCATTCAACAGTGACGGACCGGTTGAGTGGAGTGGGGGTTCCCTAGGAACATTACGCTTTGGGACAAGCTTACTAATCGATCAGTCATCTTCTGGTTGAGTAACCTTAGCCTAGTGCATGCGATCAATAGGTTGTCTATGTCATCGCCAGTGGTCAGGCATATATGGCATAAGGTTTTGTGGTACCTCCAGCCTAATTTTCACCTTGTGGCCAGATATGTACCTGGGATGAATAATGTGGATGTTCATGAAGTTAGCTCCTAGTGCGGCTGCTAATGTATTGTATTTTCTGTCATTTCTCTTGGCGGATAGTCGAACATAGGGTGCTTTTTTCCCTTAAAGGGACAGTCTAGTCCAAAATAAACTTTCATGATTCAGATAGGGCATGTCATTTTAAACAACTTTCCAGTTTACTTTTATCACCAATTTTGCTTTGTTCTCTTGGTATTCTTAGTTGAAAATTAATGCAGTTTTTCACCCTCTACTCCATGTTCCCCTCTCTTTTATTCCTGTCTCTGTGAGTGAAAAATAGGTCTGAAGTAGTTAAACCCCTTACAACAAAGTATCTCGAGCACATTTATTCTTCACCTCCTTCCTGTGGAGGCAAAGATAAGACTGGGATACCAGAGAAGTGAGAGGGATTAAAAACTCTTGGAATGTTTCATATCTTGACTTCTAGTGGCCAGGAGTTGAATTCCCAGGAGTAATGGCTTGTGGACTCTTACCACCTTATTAAAGAAAAAAAAAACAATTTAACAGTTATTTATATTGCAGAGTGAAGGAGTGGGTCTTGTTCACCATTTTCCCATTCCCTCACTCATTATTCCATTTGATGTGTTAAGTCGTTTGTACTGTTTTTGGTAGTTTAATTTGTATATTTTTTAGGATTATTAGGGGGTTAAGTAACAGTGGTTATCGTAGGGAACTCCTATATGCACTGGGCAACCATTTGAGCATTGATGCATCCTGGAGAGCAGGCTTTGCTCTGGCTCAAGCTTTGTTTGGGTGGCTGGCAAGGAGGGGCATGCAGTGAAACAACATGCCATCCAGGAGGCAGTACATTGATGGGTTGGGCCCAAATATTTTTTCCTCAATATTAAGAATAATGATTTGGAGGCAGCTCCTGCCTTAGGGCTAATTGCTATAATTAACCCTTTGAGTGCTGTCGCAAATTTTCCCAGTCAGGTGCTGAATACAATAGACAATATAGGGAAATGGGGCATGCTGCTTAGAAGCCTGAATCTCCTAATCGCCTAACCTTTCCAACGGTATAAGTCTTGGGTAGGGATGGGTGAATGTTTCTAAAAATTCAGAATTTTGAATTTTCATTTTCGAATTTTATTGAAAAATAAATAATTTGAATAATAGAATGTTTAGCTATGTATTCATTCAATTTTGAAATGTAATATTCGAATTCGAATGCTACATTCGAATTCGAATGTCACATTCAAATTCAAAATAGTATTTCTAGTCTAATACTGTGTTTTTTAAATGTAATATTCGAATTCGAATGTGACATTCGAATTTGAATGTCACATTCAAATTCGAAATAGTATTTCTAGTTTACAACTGTGTTTAATAAATGTAATATTCGAATTTGAATGCTACTGTCATGGTTTCAGGAGTTCTGATGCCTCTACCCCTAATGCAGTACAAACTACTGGGTTACTGTTCCTTTAATTCCTTCAATCAATTACCAACTTCAGCAACCTTTAAAAATCAGACACACCCTATATCCTGTGCTTAGTATTGTTTCATAGTGCCTACCAGCAACCAGGGCCGCCATCAGGGGGTGACAGGGGTGACTCCTGTCAGGGGCCCAATGGGCCAGGGGGCCCCATGAGGCAAGAACTAAAAAAAAAAAATTACATTTTGGCAGCCACCAGTGGGTACTAAAGCAGAGTGCTAATTGAGCATGGGAAATGTTATTACAAGGAGTAAAGTATTAGCACTAGGATTTCTGAGTGCTAAACCACTATGCACAGTGTGAGACAGACTTGGCACTTTGTTTGTACAGTGTGTGCCTGAGTCAGACAGCAGATCACTTTCATTTGCAGAGGAGGTAGGACTAACTAAGCAAATGTTTTATATTTTTTTGTGCAATTTCGGATTGTAACTTCAGTGTGGTAGTAGTTGTATGGTGGGGCGAGGGGTCCATAAAAACACATTTTTTTTAGCAGCAGTGTATTTATGATTATTTGACAATGCTGTAGAAATTATATATTTAAAATACATATATATATATATATATATATTTATATATATATATATATATATATGTATATATATATATATATATATTACATTCCAGTTTACTGCCCCTTTATGCAAGGACTTTCCAGATGCAAGGAAGCATTTTAAGATTTTTACATCTGCATAAAATGTTATACTCTCAGACTAAGATTGCTCAGTGTTTGAAATGAGACAGGTTAACCTAAAACTGTTCAGTTTACACTACAGCTGACTTAATTTTGAAATACATACAAAAATTCCTGCATTTAACCAGATCTAATGGTATAAGTACCACAGCTTATGGTTCCACCAAGACCATATAGAGTACAGCATTTTCAAAATCCAGCTGACAGGTGGGAACATTTGTACACTATATTTGAAGTGGTGCTCTTGGTTGAGGAAAATGGGGAAAAAACATACAAACATATGTCAACCTTTTAAAAGTGATTTTCTTCATCTAGCCATCTACCCAGATCATTAATGTACAATTTTGAATTCACAGAATTATTTTTGTTTGCACATTTACAAATATGATTCTTTAAAAAGTGATCTCTTAATTTCTGCATTTTTTTTTATCATGCATGTCACACACTGTTGATTAAGAGGATGCAAGGTGCATAAATGTTTCCTCCTGTGAGTGTTTCTGTGCGTGTCTGTGTTTATGTCTTTGTGCTTTTGTTTGTGTCTCTTTGAGTGTGTATGTAATTTTTTTCTGTGGGTCTCTCTGTGAGGGTGGGTATGTATGTTAGTCTTTGTGTATTTTCTCTGGATGCCTCTGTGAGGGTGGGTGTGTATGTTTGTGTTTTATGTGGATGTCTCTGTGAGGGTGTGTGTGTGTGTGTGTATGTATGTATGTATGTATGTATGTCTGTGTTTTCTGTGGATGTCTCAGTGAGGGTGTGTGTATGTATGTCTTTCTGTGTTTTATGTGGTGGTCTCTCTGTGTGTGTATGTCTTTGTGTGTTTTCTGTGGGTGTCTCTGTGTGTGTGTATGTCTTTGTGTATTTTCTGAGGCTGTCTCTGTCGGTGTTTCCTTGGGTGTATGTGCAAGTTTGAGTTTGTGTGTGTGTCCATTGTCTGTTCCTTTTTAGGACATTTTGACCTTACTACTGATTATTCACATCTTTCTACAGACTTTGAGACTAACGAGACCTTTCCGGAAGTCACCAATCAACCATTTCACCTTTAAATTATTGTTTAGACAGTTCAGGGCCCTTCCTTTCAGCCACTGCATGCTGTTTTCATCATTTAGTTGGCATCTTCCTTTACAAAAAGATAATCAGAACACCATATTTTGTTTTCTAAATCTCCTTTTTTTACAAAACTGTAGTTTACCTCATTACATGTCAGGTCAATGTAAACAAGTGCTGAGTGTCTGTTTGGTGTGTCTGAGTGTGTTTCTTTGCGTGTCTGCTAGAGTGTCTATATGTGAATCCTTATGTGTGAGTGTGTGTGTGTGTTTCAGTGTATGAGTGTGTCTGTGTGTTTGTATGTTACTACCTTTACAACATTTCCAAGTTTAAATAGACACTTAAGAATAAAGTGCATATACGTTTTAGTCACTTGGTCAAAAATTGCACATGTCAAAGGAGGGGGGGGGGGGGGCTGATCAATGGTTAAGTCAGGGGCCCCAAAATTTCTAGTGGCGGCCCTGCCAGCAACTACTGAGAATCTGAGCTCTCTCCTATTGAAACGTTATTACTGAACTTTTCCTTGGATATCTGCAGTCTTCATTGTGTAAAGTGGATTCAACAACTCTCCTAAGGTACCAACCAAACTTAAACATCTTATCACCTACTTGAGGATTTGTTTTACCAACAGGTTAAGTTGTAACCTTACTCTGTGATCATCAATTTCACCGCATTGCATATTAAAGGGACAGTGAAGTAAAAAAAAAAACTTTCATGGTTTAAATAGGTCATGTAATTTTAAACAACTTTCCAATGTATTTTTATTACCAATTTTGCTTTGTTCTCTTGGTATTCTTAGTTGAAAGCTAAATCTAGGAGGTATATATGCTAATTTCTTAGACCTTGAAGGCCACCTCTAATCTGAAAGCATTTTGACAGTTTTTCACCACTAGAGGGTGTTAGTTCATGTGTTTCATATAGATAACATTGAGCTCAGGCACGTGAAGCTCCTAAGAGCAAGCACTGATTGGCTAAAAATGCAAGTCTGTCAAAAGAACTGAAATAAGGGGGCAGTTTGCAGAGGCATAGATACAAGGTAATCACAGAGGTAAAAAGTGTATTAATATAACTGTGTTGGTTATGCAAAATTGGGGAATGGGTAATAACAGAATTTATGCTTACCTGATAAATTACTTTCTCCAACGGTGTGTCCGGTCCACGGCGTCATCCTTACTTGTGGGATATTCTCTTCCCCAACAGGAAATGGCAAAGAGTCCCAGCAAAGCTGGTCACATGATCCCTCCTAGGCTCCGCCCACCCCAGTCATTCGACCGACGGACAGGAGGAAATATATATAGGAGAAACCATATGATACCGTGGTGACTGTAGTTAGAGAAAATAATTCATCAGACCTGATTAAAAAACCAGGGAGGGCCGTGGACCGGACACACCGTTGGAGAAAGTAATTTATCAGGTAAGCATAAATTCTGTTTTCTCCAACATTGGTGTGTCCGGTCCACGGCGTCATCCTTACTTGTGGGAACCAATACCAAAGCTTTAGGACACGGATGAAGGGAGGGAGCAAATCAGGTCACCTAAATGGAAGGCACCACAGCTTGCAAAACCTTTCTCCCAAAAATAGCCTCCGAAGAAGCAAAAGTATCAAATTTGTAAAATTTGGCAAAAGTGTGCAGTGACGACCAAGTCGCTGCCTTACATATCTGGTCAACAGAAGCCTCGTTCTTGAATGCCCATGTGGAAGCCACAGCCCTAGTGGAGTGAGCTGTGATTCTTTCAGGAGGCTGCCGTCCGGCAGTCTCATAAGCCAATCGGATAATGCTTTTAAGCCAAAAGGAAAGAGAGGTAGAAGTCGCTTTTTGACCTCTCCTTTTAACAGAATAAACAACAAACAAGGAAGATGTTTGTCTGAAATCTTTAGTAGCCTCTAAATAGAATTTTAGAGCACGGACTACATCCAAATTGTGTAACAAACGTTCCTTCTTTGAAACTGGATTCGGACACAAAGAAGGTACAACTATCTCCTGGTTAATATTTTTGTTAGAAACAACTTTAGGAAGAAAACCAGGCTTAGTACGCAAAACCACCTTATCTGCATGGAACACCAGATAAGGAGGAGAACACTGCAGAGCAGATAACTCTGAAACTCTTCTAGCAGAAGAGATTGCAACCAAAAACAAAACTTTCCAAGATAGTAACTTAATATCTACGGAATGTAAGGGTTCAAACGGAACCCCTTGAAGAACTGAAAGAACTAGATTTAAACTCCAGGGAGGAGTCAAAGGTCTGTAAACAGGCTTGATCCTAACCAGAGCCTGAACAAATGCTTGAACATCTGGCATAGCGGCCAGTCGTTTGTGTAGTAAGACAGATAAAGCAGAAATCTGTCCCTTTAGAGAACTTGCAGATAATCCTTTCTCCAAACCTTCTTGTAGAAAGGATAGAATCTTAGGAATCTTTATCTTGTTCCATGGCAATCCTTTGGATTCACACCAACAGATATATTTTTTCCATATTTTATGGTAAATTTTTCTAGTTACAGGCTTTCTAGCCTGAATCAGAGTATCTATTACAGAATCTGAAAACCCACGCTTTGATAAAATCAAGCGTTCAATCTCCAAGCCGTCAGCTGGAGGGAAACCAGATTCGGATGTTCGAATGGACCTTGAACAAGAAGGTCCTGTCTCAAAGGTAGCTTCCATGGTGGAGCCGATGACATATTCACCAGGTCTGCGTACCAAGTCCTGCGTGGCCACGCAGGAGCTATCAAGATCACCAAAGCCCTCTCCTGATTGATCCTGGCTACTAGCCTGGGAATGAGAGGAAACGGTGGGAATACATAAGCTAGGTTGAAGGTCCAAGGTGCTACTAGTGCATCTACTAGAGTCACCTTGGGATCCCTGGATCTGGACCCGTAGCAAGGAACCTTGAAGTTCTGACGAGACGCCATCAGATCCATGTCTGGAATGCCCCATAATTGAGTTATTTGGGCAAAGATTTCCGGATGGAGTTCCCACTCCCCCGGATGAAATGTCTGACGACTCAGAAAATCCGCTTCCCAATTTTCCACTCCTGGGATGTGGATCGCAGACAAGTGGCAGGAGTGATCCTCCGCCCATTGAATTATTTTGGTCACTTCTTCCATCGCCAGGGAACTCCTTGTTCCCCCCTGATGATTGATATATGCAACAGTCGTCATGTTGTCTGATTGAAACCTTATGAATTTGGCCTTTGCTAGATGAGGCCAAGCTTTGAGAGCATTGAATATCGCTCTCAGTTCCAGAATGTTTATCGGGAGAAGAGATTCTTCCCGAGACCATAGACCCTGAGCTTTCAGGGGTTCCCAGACCGCGCCCCAGCCCACCAGGCTGGCGTCGGTCGTGACAATGACCCACTCTGGTCTGCGGAAGCTCATTCCCTGTGACAGATTGTCCAGGGTCAGCCACCAACGGAGTGAATCTCTGGTCTTTTGATCTACTTGAATCGTCGGAGACAAGTCTGTATAATCCCCATTCCACTGTCTGAGCATGCACAGTTGTAATGGTCTTAGATGAATTCGTGCAAAAGGAACTATGTCCATTGTTGCAACCATCAATCCTATTACTTCCATGCACTGCGCTATGGAAGGACGAAGAACAGAATGAAGTACTTGACAAGAGCTTAGAATTTTTGATTTTCTGACCTCTGTCAGAAAAATCCTCATTTCTAAGGAATCTATTATTGTTCCCAAGAAGGGAACTCTTGTTGACGGGGACAGAGAACTTTTTTCTTTGTTCACCTTCCATCCGTGAGATCTGAGAAAGGCTAGGACGATGTCCGTATGAGCCTTTGCTTTTGACAGAGACGACGCTTGAATCAGGATGTCGTCCAAGTAAGGTACTACTGCAATGCCCCTTGGTCTTAGAACCACTAGAAGGGACCCTAGTACCTTTGTGAAAATCCTTGGAGCAGTGGCTAATCCGAATGGAAGCGCCACAAACTGGTAATGCTTGTCCTGAAAAGCGAACCTTAGGAACTGATGATGTTCCTTGTGGATAGGAATATGTAGGTACGCATCCTTTAAATCCACGGTAGTCATAAATTGATTTTCCTGGATAGTAGGTAGGATCGTTCGAATAGTTTCCATTTTGAACGATGGTACCCTGAGAAATTTGTTTAGGATCTTGAGATCCAAAATTGGTCTGAATGTTCCCTCTTTTTTGGGAACTATGAACAGGTTGGAATAAAAACCCATCCCTTGTTCTCTTATTGGAACTGGATGAATCACTCCCATCTTTAACAGGTCTTCTACACAATGTAAGAATGCCTGTCTTTTTATTTGGTTTGAAGATAATTGAGACCTGTGGAACCTTCCCCTTGGGGGTAGTTCCTTGAATTCCAGGAGATAACCTTGAGAAACTATTTCTAGCTCCCAAGGATCCTGAACATCTCTTGCCCAAGCCTGAGCAAAGAGAGAAAGTCTGCCCCCCACCAGATCCGGTCCCGGATCGGGGGCTAACCCTTCATGCTGATTTGGTAGCAGTGGTAGGCTTCTTGGCCTGCTTACCCTTGTTCCAGCCTTGCATTGGTTTCCAGGCTGGTTTGGGTTGTGAAGTATTACCCTCTTGCTTAGAGGATGTAGAATTAGAGGCTGGTCCATTTCTGCGAAAGGGACGAAAATTAGGCTTATTTTTAGCCTTAAAAGACCTATCCTGTGGAAGGGCGTGGCCCTTTCCTCCAGTGATGTCTGAAATAATCTCTTTCAAATCAGGTCCAAATAATGTTTTACCTTTGAAAGGAATGTTAAGCAATTTTGTCTTGGAAGACACATCCGCTGACCAAGACTTTAGCCAAAGCGCTCTGCGCGCCACGATAGCAAACCCTGAATTTTTCGCCGCTAATCTAGCTAATTGCAAAGCGGCATCTAAAACAAAAGAGTTAGCCAATTTAAGTGCTTGAACTCTGTCCATAACCTCCTCATACGAAGATTCTTTATTGAGCGATTTTTCTAGTTCCTCGAACCAGAAACACGCTGCCGTAGTGACAGGAACAATGCATGAAATTGGTTGTAGAAGGTAACCTTGCTGTACAAAAATCCTCTTAAGCAAACCCTCTAATTTCTTATCCATAGGATCTTTGAAAGCACAACTATCTTCGATAGGAATAGTAGTGCGTTTGTTTAGAGTAGAAACCGCCCCCTCGACCTTGGGGACTGTCTGCCATAAGTCCTTTCTGGGGTCGACTATAGGAAATAATTTCTTAAATATAGTGGGGGGGGACAAAAGGTATGCCGGGCCTTTCCCACTCTTTATTTACTATGTGCGCCACCCGCTTGGGTATAGGAAAAGCGTCGGGGGGCGCCGGAACCTCTAGGAACTTGTCCATCTTACATAATTTCTCTGGAATGACCAAATTGTCACAATCATCCAGAGTAGATAACACCTCCTTAAGCAGTGCGCGGAGATGTTCTAATTTAAATTTAAATGTCACAACATCAGGTTCAGCTTGATGAGAAATTTTTCCTGAATCTGAAATTTCTCCATCAGACAAAACCTCCCTCATGGCCCCTTGAGATTGGTGTGAGGGTATGTCAGAACAGTTATCATCAGCGTCCTCTTGCTCTTCAGTGTTTAAAACAGAGCAATCGCGCTTTCTCTGATAAGTAGGCATTTTGGATATAAGATTTGCTATGGAGTTATCCATTACAGCCGTTAATTGTTGCATGGTAATAAGTATAGGCGCACTAGATGTACTAGGGGCCTCCTGTGTGGGCATAACTGGTGTAGACACAGTAGGGGATGTAGAATCATGTTTACTCCCTTCACTTGAGGAATCATCTTGGGCAATATCATTATCTGTGGCATTACTGTCCTTACTTTGTTTGGACACTATGGCACAATTATCACATAAATTTAAATGGGGAGACACATTGGCTTTCATACATATAGAACATAGCTTATCTGATGGTACAGACATGTTAAACAGGCTTAAACTTGTCAACAAAGCACAAAAAACGTTTTAAAATAGAACCGTTACTGTCACTTTAAATTTCAAACTGAAAACACTTTTAATACTGAATATGTGAAAAAGTATGAAGGAATTGTTCAAAATTCACCAAAATTTCACCACAGTGTCTTAAAGCATTAAAAGTATTGCACACCAAATTTCAGAGCTTTAACCCTTAAAATAACGGAACCGTAGCCGTTTTACATTTAACCCCTATACAGTCCCAGCTATATGCTTTGCTGAGACCCAACCAAGCCCAGAGGGGAATACGATACCACAAGACGCCTTCTATAAGCTTTTTCAGTGATTCTTAGGTCCTGACACATGCATCTGCATGCCTTGCTCTGTAAAAACAACTGCGCATTATTGGAGCGAAAATGAGGCTCTGTCTATAACTAGAAAGGCCCCCAACTGAAAAAAGGTGTACAACACAGTGCCTGCCGTTTTCCTAAACGTTTCCCCAAGATTATAACACCAATAATTAGTTAGAATCTGTATAATATGCCTAATAAAGCAATCGTTTTAGCCCAGAAAAATGTCTACCAGTTTTTAAGCCCTTTATGAAGCCCTTTATTCTTTTATGTTAAACTAAGAAAATGGCTTACCGGTCCCC
Source organism: Bombina bombina (assembly GCF_027579735.1). Classification (NCBI taxonomy): domain Eukaryota; kingdom Metazoa; phylum Chordata; class Amphibia; order Anura; family Bombinatoridae; genus Bombina; species Bombina bombina. The sequence continues at coordinate 913,191,688 of NC_069499.1, forward strand.
ATGAGGGGAAATGACAGCCTTCCAGCATTACATGGTCTTGTTAGAAATATGGCCAGTCATACCTTAAGCAGAAAAGTCTGCTAACTGTTTCCCCAACTGAAGTTACTTCATCTCAACAGTCCTGTTTGGAAACAGCAATCGATTTTAGTAACTGTCTGCTAAAATCATCTTCCTCTTACAAACAGAAATCTTCATCCTTTTCTGTTTCAGAGTAAATAGTACATACCAGCACTATTTTAAAATAACAAACACTTGATAGAAGAATAAAACTACATTTAAACACCAAAAAAACTCTTAACCATCTCCTTTGAGATGTTGCCTGTACAACGGCAAAGAAAATGACTGGGGTGGGCGGAGCCTAGGAGGGATCATGTGACCAGCTTTGCTGGGACTCTTTGCCATTTCCTGTTGGGGAAGAGAATATCCCACAAGTAAGGATGACGCCGTGGACCGGACACACCAATGTTGGAGAAAAAGGGATTATCTACCTTTTTAAACAACAACAATTCTGGTGTTTACTGTCCCTTTAATGAACTGTCGCTTTGTAATTCAAGTGGGGGAAGTGAGTTTGCAACTGATTATTGTGCTGTTAACTTGCCTGTCGTGGTAATGTATTGTGCTTATTATGCCATTACCTGAACTAACCATTATATGCTGAAACTTATTGCATTAAGTTTTGCTGTTGTTGTTTAACGATCTCTGCTTGCTTACGTCACAATTGTTCTTTGCTATACTGATCACTACTCTGAGGCTGACTCCTCCTCCAAGCCATCCGGAAATCATTGCAAGTGTTTGAAACTGTTCCTCGCAGTCTCAGTAAGGAAGATTTACTTCTCAAAACAAATTGCAATCTACAGCTCAGGTGCTGTTTTCTATGTGACTATTTCTTCGGCCATAATAATAGTGAGCATACAAGGATCAAATGGTGATACTTTATTTCTATTCGAACTCCCACTTACTTTTACAAAGAGAGTCTGATATCCACACATTGATTCACATTTCTGCAGTAAGGTTTATATAAAATTATTACTGCCTTGAATTTCATAACAACTTGCATAGTAACTATTGTTTAGTTGCTATTTCACTATATAATTTCTGATATTCACTTAAGTCATAGTGAATATTCTCAATATAGTGATACAAACGTTTATTAAAAATAATTTTTTAAATCTGCAGCTAAGATCCACTATTATATATTAAGTCACTTTTAAATATCATTACAGCTACATTCAAATTTGAATGTAACATTTGAATTCAAAATAGTATTTCTAGTCTAATATTGTGTTTTATAAATGTAATATTCGAATTTGAACGTGACATTTGAATTCGAATGTGACATTCAAATTCGAAATAGTATTTCTAGTCTAATACTGCATTTTATAAATTTAATACTCGAATGTGACATTCGAATTTGAATGTGACATTCAAATTCAAAATACTATTTTTAGTCTACAGTTGTGTCTTATAAATGTAATATTCAAATTCGAATGTGACATTCGAATGTCACGTTCAAATTTGAATGTCACATTCGAATTTGAATGTCACATTCAAATTCGAATGTGACATTCAAATTCAAAAGTGACATTCAAAAACTGTAAATAACATTCGATAATAGAATTTTTAAGAATATTCGTTCTTATCAACATTCTATTATGTAAATCAAATTTCTACAATAAAATTTGTTCTAACATTCGAATTTGAATATAAACACATTCACCCATCCCTAGTCTTGGGGATCTGAAAAAAAAAAAGAAAACTAAAAAAAATATATATTTAAAAAAATAAAAACCCTCAAATCCAGCTTAGCACCCAGGTGGGAAAGTGCTTAGCACTCAAAGGGTTAAGGTGGATTTCTGCTGGTTATGAACGAGGATTCCTGGGTTGAAAGTTCTGTATGATTGCTAGGCATGTGTGGATGAACTTGGTATGTAAACAAGCAGTGCATCAGGAAAAGGGTTAATAGGGAACTGGGAAAGGTCATATGCACCACCTTTACAGACTCAATGGTGTGCATTTGATGGTTGAAGGGCTATATTTGTTTTAAGGTAACCTGTGTACTGTTTTGTGGGATCAGATTCCTATTTAGTGTGGTCGGTGGCCAGAGTTTCCACCTGCTATAAGTTGGTGTGAAATCTTGTGGAAGTGTCAGGGCCCTGTTGTAAGACCAGATCCTGAAGGGAGTGAGGGCTGAGCTAATGGGAGGGGCAAGATACTTTAAGTCTGAGTCTGAAGTGTCTCTCTATGTGGATCTGCTAACAATAGGGGGAAACCGGCAGGGTTATTATAAGAACTCACTTGCCTTTTTAAAGGCTTTCTTTAGAAAAAGTTTAGTGTTTCTCCCATGCCTGATTATTGGCTATATGTTAGATTAATAAAGGCAACCATTGAAGTCTGTACCTCCAGTTCATGTGTTGTGTGGCTATTTGTGTTTTAATAAAGGCAATTGTCTGTAATGGGGGGGGGGGGTTCCCTTATGTATTGATGCATCAACAATAAAATGTAGATTCATTCAAGAATTTGAATCAATAAATTGAATGAACTTATAGACAGAATAAGAATGTGATTAACTTAAATGGACATTAATGGGACATAAAACACCTTATTTTGTTTTTTAAAAAACAATTGTGCTTTGTCCCATGCTCACTTGAGAGGCCAAAAACAAAGAGCTGATTTGAACAGCCAATAGGATTTCAGTAGCTCTTATCCTATTGGCTGATTTGAATTTGAAGAATCAAATCAGCCAATAGGAATGCAAGGTACGCCATATTTAAAAACACGTAACTTGCATTCAATATTCAGTGTACGACGGTGATCGTACGAAGAGGATCCTCCACACCCCATGGTTCCACGGTTGTCGGTATTCAGTTCTGTGGTCGCCGGTCTTCAGTTCCGCGGTCCTGGATTAAGATAGAAGAGGTCGTCGCAATGGAAGCAGATGTCTCCGTTTGGAAGAAGACTTCACCACCGGACTTCAGGAACTGTGAGTACCTATCTTGAGCTGAATGCCCTTTTAAGGGAAATGCCCATACAAATGCCCCTTTAGGGGCAATGGGTAGTTAAGGATTTTTTAGTGTTAGGTTTTTTATTTTGGGGGGTTTACTGTTAGGGGGAACTTAGTTTTTTTTAAATGTAAAAGAGCTATTTAACTTAGGGCAATGCCCTACAAAAGGCTCTTTTAATGGCTATTGGTGTCGCACCACGCCGCTCTAGATGTTGCTAGGGATGCGGCGCCTGCTGTCTGCTCGTTGCCTAGGGGGGAGTCGGCTCCTCTCTGCCTGCGGCAGTGACATCATCGCCGCATGCTTCCCCATTCAGAAGCCGGTCAGGATCTCCTGTGGCGCAAATCCGGCGCTTATGTAAGTAACTTCAGTCCTTCCTGTCACTGCCCAAGTATAGGTGTTACTTACTGTTCTCCTGGGTGTTATTGATTCTTATGCTAGACTGTTATATTGTTGCTGACTCTTGCTTGTCTGACCACTCTGCCTGTTAACCCTTTAACTGCTGGATTGATATACTGCAGCTGAACTCTGCTTGTTTGACCACTCTGCCTGTTAACCCTTTAACTGCTGGATTAATATACTGCTGCTAAACTCTGCTTGTCTGACCACTATGCCTGTTAACCCTTTAACAGCTGGATTGATATACTGCTGCTAAACTCTGCTTGTCTGACCAGTCTACCTGTTAACCCCTATTGCTCTGGATTGCCTTACTGTTGCCAAACATTGACTGACCATCCTAGTGGTTTATCTCTGGACTGCCTTACTATTACCAATTCCTACCTGCCTGACCATTCTAGTGGTTTGCCTCTGAACTGCCTTGCTGTTGCCAGGTCCTGCCTATCTGACCTTTCTGGTGGTTTGCCCCTGAACTACCTTTCTCTGCTTTCCTGCCTGTTGCCACCGAGGACTGTTCTGCCTGTGGTGAGTGCCGCTTACCCCATCTTGCAAACCTTCTCTGCTCTGGGATATTCTCTATCATTCCGGCTCAACGTCGGGATAACAAGACTACTGGCCGTGTTCGGTCTGATAGAGGAGTATCCCACGAGCATTACAATTGGTAGTTTAGTTTAGATTAGGGGGTGTTTTTATTTTGTTTTTTTTTTGTTTTTTTATAGGGGTATTAGATTAGGTTTATTTTATTTTTTCGATAATTCGGTTTATTTTTTTCTGTAGTTGTAGACTTTTTTTATTTTTTGTAATTTTAGATTTAAGTATTGTAATTTAATTTTAGGTATAATTTTTAAATTAATGTTAGGTTTTTTATTTTAATTGTAATTTAGGATTTAATATTTTAATTGTAATTTAGAATTTATTATTTTAATTGTAATTTAGGATTATTTTAATTTATGTAATGAGGTTAATTTAGGGGGTGTTAGGTTAGGGGGCTTAGTGATTAGTTATTTGCTTTGTGGGGGCATGTCAGATTAGGGGTTAATAGTTTAAATATCTAGATTGCGTTGTGGGGGCATGGCAGATTAAGGGTTAATAGATTTATTATACATTGCGATGTGGGGGGATGGCGGATAGAGGGGTTTTAACGTGTCAGGTTAGAATTCAATGAAAAAAAGGTCTCAAAAAGCACCTTTTTCCTGTTTTACAGCTAGTTGAGATGGATGTAATTTTTGTTACTGTATCGGAAGCCTCCGACAGTGTATTAATGGTTTGCGCGGGCATTGGTAACCTGGTATTATTTAAAGATTAGCGGCTTCTGATACTTTGTATGGGACACAAAAATGTTTTCGGCAGTCAGAGTCTGGTTGCCGAAATTGAGTTATAACGGGTCGTTGGAAGCAGTTGGTGAACGATACTGCTTCCGACAGCTTATTTAACGGTTTGCAAGCGCACGCAAACCTAGTTACGGCTCAATGGAAACGAGCCCAAAATCTGTAACCTATTTTTTCAAAATGCTGCAAATTACCAAAACCAGCTGTTTGATTTGCAATATTTGCAGATAGACAGATGACAGAATGTACTTTTGTTGCAAGTACAATTTTGCACAACACCAAGCGATGTTTTATGTCCTTTTAAAGTAATTTTTATCTATGCATGGTGCATATCAGCAATCAGCAAGTGCTGAATTGCAAAGTAGCTACTTGCAAAATAAATGTTTTAGTAGAATGTTAAAACTTTAACTATACATACTCAGATAACAACCTACTTGAAGTCCTTTGTCTTTTCTCCTTTAATTATAACCATTTAAGAAAGGAGTTTGTACACTGCTCTAAGCAATACCAGTGTAATATGTAGATAGTTCAAGCAATGTGCAACATTTTGCAGCATACATAGATTACAGATTGCGACTTCGGCATGGGAAAAATAACTTTTTTCTTTTACAGCAGAAACAAGGTATTTGGAGCAAGTAAATAAATAATGAGTCAATATTGCAATGTTCTTTGTTTTACATGAATTATTTAAATTTATCTATAGGGAATTACAGTTTTAGTTTATGTCCCTTTAATTTATAATTAATGTTTATTTTTTTTACCAGTTTATGAAGTTTCTTCCTGAACATTTGGCCTGTTCTTTTATGGGTTTAAGATACTGAATATCAGTATGTGCTCCTTCTGCCTGTTTGTGGGAGTTATGTGTCATAAAATAAGTCTGGTTGTTAACACATTTTACCACCTTCATACGCCAACAAATACTTTAATGCTATTATATTGTTATCTCTCAGAAGTCTGTAGTTATTTTTAATGTTATTTTATATAGCCATCTGTTTAATGTGGGTAGGATATCAATGAATTGTCAACACTACAATTTCTGTTAATACAAGTACCTTGAGATCTCCCACTCAAACCTTTACTAAGCAAGAATACTACTAGGCCGACATTATAAAATCTCACTGTTCTGAATGTGTTATAATATTGCGACCGCACTGTAACACATTTGTTATACTTATAATATTGCGACCGTGATATGTTCTATATTAATAACGCGTTTGCTACAGTGCATTCGCAATAGTATAGGTATAACAAGTTTATTACAGTGTGGTCACAATATAATAAGTATAACAAGTAAATAAGTATTACAGTGCGGTCGCAATATAAGTATAACACGTTCAGAAAAGTGAGAACTTTAAGAGATTAAGTAGCCTATTGTCATGAGAGTAACTTAAATTTAACCTAATTTAAAACTTAATCCAATAAATAAAGACATGACAACAGATGGAGGTAAGACCGTATAGGTCATTTATCAAGGCCTTTGACATATAAAAATGATAAAATTTCAAAATATTTTACATGAGTACATGTAAATATATATATACTGTATATATATATATATATATATATATATATATATATATATATATATATATGGGAAGCAATTGAGTCCTACCTTACCCATATGAAGCGGGTAGCAGGCCCAGGCAAACTGACACAGTGGAGCCCGGCTACAGCGCCGTATCAGACGGAAGGTATTACTTGAGCTGTTTGGCCATCCGCAAACCAGAAGGTGCTTCCTCAGGTAAGCGCCTGTGGACGTCGCTCCCCCCACAAGGGCCATCACTCCTCCACGCTTTCTGTCTGCAACCTGAGCCAAGACTACATTAGGGTGCAACACCGCTCCAACCATAGAGGCCCTGGTCCAACTAGTCGAACAACATGCTGCAACCAGGGGGAGCTGACTTAATTACCAGCTCTGGACTTACACAAAACAATAGGTCGACTAACCCTGTCTGGAGCTAGGGAACCTAGGACTTACTACATAAACAATCTAGCTAATTGCTGCAAACAGGGTGGGTGGGAGGGAGAAGCTCTACAACGTCCAGCAGCAGAAAGAGGGCCTGAAACTTCTGGAATCCTCTTTTAACTGTGAGTTAAAACCCCTCCCTTAAATGGACATGAAACCCAACATGTTTCTTTAATGATTCTGATAGAGAATACAATTTCAAACAACTTTCCAATTTACTTCTATTATTTAATTTGCTTCTTTCTCTTTTTATCCTTTGCTGAAATGTTTATCTAGGCAAGTTCATGTGTAGCAGAAAACCTATATTCTAGCTGCTGATTGGTGGCTGCATATATAAACTGATTGTCATTGGCTCACCCATGTGTTTAGTTTGAAATGAGTAGTGCATTGTTGCTCCTTCAACAAATGATTCCAAGAGAATAAAACAGATTAGATAATAGAAGTAAATTAGAAAGTTGTTTAAAATTGTATTCTCTATCTGAGCCATGAAAGAAATTTTTTGGGTTTCATGTCCCTTTAACTCAGCAACTACAGCAAACCCTAACCCCATGCACACATTCACTCCACCTCCTCAGGTCCTTAACCCTTAAGGAATTACAGGCTAAATTCAGCCCTCCACTTCCAATATTGGTAATACATAAATAAAAACAGAAGTTGCTGCAACTGTTTTCTCTCAAATATTAATATTGCGAACATGAAATTTAGATTAGATTCATTTATTTTCATTGTACAAAGTAAAAAAACCCAGAGACAACGAAATGTGATTGAGTATCTAACCCATCCATAAAATGAAAAAGTACTATAAAATGGTAAATCTGATAAGTGGATTAAAACAAAAATAAGCATTAGTGACATATGTGGAAAATTATTATCATACCACAGAAAATATGTAAAGTGCAATGTGCAATGAAGGAGATATACAATATATCAATGTAAATAGTGGACAATAAAGTTATAAGTTCATCAGAGTGCATTGTGCAATGTGTGTGTAAGGAGTAAGGATATTCAAAATAAACAACAATTGTAATCAGAATCTTCTCTATAAGGGTAAAAAAGTCATTAATAAAAAGATTAAAAGTTCTTGTTTAGCAAGGTAACAACTCTAGGAAAAAACTATTCCGTAACCTGGCTGACTTGCCATTCAGACTCCTATATCGCCTCCCAGATGGTAAAAGGGCAAATATACTATTACTAGCATAAAAGGTTAACACAAAACAGTGTAAATAGGGGCACTATCACTTTAAAATTGTGCAATTCTGCACAAGTAGAGACTCAAATGCTTGGTGTGAATAGACACTCAAACTGTCTATTAAACACAATAAAGTGTAAAAAGGGGCACTATCACTTTAAGATTAACCAATCTGCAATGACTGGGGAAACAAATATTTGGTATAAATTGTTACTCAGAATTGCAATAAGTGATATGTAGATATGTAATGTGTAAATACAAATTACAATAATGCATATATAAAAGATAACCTAGACAGATATACCGCAAGGTGCAAAAATTAGAAGAAAGGAATATATATATTTGTAAATAAAAGTACAATTAAAATGTGTGTTTTTGGAAACACACAGGGCTCTATTTAACAAGCTCCGTATGGAGCTGTTCCATAACCTGTCAGCCTCCTCTGAGCAGGCGGACACACATATCCACAATACAACCCGATCGAGTACGATCGGGTTGATTGACACCCCCTGCTGGCGGCCCATTGGCCGCGAGTCTGCAGGGAGCGACGTTGCACCAGCAGCTCTTGTGAGCTGCTGGTGTAATGCTGAATACGGCGAGCGTATTGCTCGCCGTATTCAGCGAGGTCTGGCGGACCTGATCCGCAGTGTTGGATCAGGTCCGCCAGACCTTGATAAATATGCCACACAGAGTTTAACAGGCTGCTCTGCTCAGGGTAATGGCCGTCCACTTCAAAACAGATCTATAGAAAAGGGAGAAAGGTGCCAACATAGCGTGATTCTGCAAATATATGCTAGATATACAATTTTGAATAAAATACACTCACATGTATTCAAGCACTGTAATGTAGTGCAAACTAAGCAGATCGGATCCTCTGAGTTGTCCGGTAAACTCTCTCCAGGTATATATGACAGGAACAACTGCAAAGGAGTGTGTTTCACTCTGATGTGTGCTCTATAAATATAAGAGACAATCCCCACATAGCATAATACTGTATGAATAAAAATATTTTGCTAATAGGTGGATAAATGACACTCACTTGTGGTCTAGCACTGTAATGTAGTGCAGACTAGGTAGGCCAGAGCCTCTGAGCTGTTCGGCAAGCTCTCCTCCACGATCAAGTGAAACCAGGTGTATGAGGTCTATGGTGTGTCTTTCAGCTTGCTTGCAGAGTTCAGGGTGTGGTTAGTAACCACAAAAAAAGGTTTGTTATTGTGAATAAAAAAGTGGATCAAAAATAGCAAGTAACTTTGGAAAACTTAAAAACAAGTGTTTATTAAACACATAGATAAAATACAGCGACGCGATTCTCAGTAATGTTACTGTTTCCTCAGGCTGAGATGCACATCTTTAGACTTTCCAGATTCTGCAGCAGTTCTATCTGGTCTGAAAACATCATGTCCCTCTAATTCTATGACATTATTAGAGATGTTATCGTTAAGCCATGTTTCGGTAAAAATCAATACATTACTGTCTCTAATTCTTTTGCAAGAAGAGACCCGCAGTCTTAGTTCGTCCATCTTGTTTGCTAGAGACTGCACATTAGCAAGGAAGATGCTGAGTAATGAGACCCGATGGGGAGACGCTGACAGCCTACAACGGATGCCTCCACGCTTTCCACGCCTTTGTCTGCGATCCCTCAGCCGTCTACGGGCAAAATTATATGCACTATCTAATTCATGAAAGAACATTTTTGGGTTTTATGTCCCTTTAAACAAATAGGCTCTTAAAGGGACGTTAAACTGCTGGGTACATCTACAGAAGCATGGTTATGCTATTGTTTTTCTTCCTATACCTGCAGCTCTTTTTAAAGCCGTTCTCTTATTTTAACTCATTAGAGAAGTCATTTGATACAGCTTTGCCTCTTTTTACCTGGTGCCACCATCTTGTACTGTGTGTGTTGTTATATCCTGTGACATAAGCCGTGTACTTTCACAGATCAGCAATGTTACTCTCTATTTAATTACTGTATATTGCACTTTGGGTTAGACTGCGTAATAGAAAGTGTAAGTTTTAATTTTTTTTAATTTTTATATACACAGTTTAAAAACAACAAAACAAATATATTTACCCCTCACAAATAATATAGTCCAAAAACGTACAGCTCCTGCTCTATATTCATATTTAACTGAATAGCAGAATATGGTTTGTCAAGAGGACAACAATATGATTAGTCTGTTCCCAACTGTCCCTATTTGAGAGGGACAGTCCCTTGTGCTCTGCTTCTGTCAAAGTGTTTGAGAATACCTAAAGTCCCAGTGTGAATTTGTGGAGCTTCACTAACCAGCACCTGTAAATGGTTAAAATAAGAGAACAGATTTGAAGGGAGTTACTTGCACAGAAGGAATAACATAGGCATGGTGAGTAATAACCCGGCTGCAGCATTCAGCAGTTTAATGTTCCTTTAAAAAATAAATAGAAAGATAAGAACCATTAAATTGTAAACTGTACAGTAGTACCTAGGAATCAGGTAATGCTTATCAAATAATATGTACATTTGAATGAAACATATGTATACATTCTGATTTAAATTGAATAGTAAAAGGAAAACGTGTTAACATTGCAACTTAAAATAGCATTCCATCAATAGCAGTGTACTTCGTACTCGTGCTGGTTGAGGTATATGTTGCAAGTACTTCGAAATAATGCTCAAAGAGCAATAATGGGTAGAATTATGGTGACCATGCATCCCTATTTATTTCAAAAGGTGATGAGAGTCCACAATCTATGATGCATGTGATTCATTTCCTAGCCACTAGGAGGAGCCAAAGATTCCTCAAAACTTTCAAGAGTACTTCATCCCTACTACCTCACTGGTATACCAGTCTAAACTATTCCTCCCAGGTGGTCGTTGAAGATTGGAGGTGTCTGGACTGACCGTTATAGGTGGGATCAGACTGATATACTACAGGAAAGTTCTACTCTGTGAAAAGTATTACTGGGCTAAAAAGCTGCACCCAGGTGGTAAATCGAAACCATAGAACAGGCTAACAGTGGTATTGAGCTGGTTGTTCGTCCCTTTGAGTGTGATTCTTTCTGTATGTATACAGTAAACACATAGTTAAAACCTTTATTAAATATGAATATTGCATAAATATGTTTTTACATGTTTTCATCTTCTTAACTGCAAAGGACTCCAATGTACTTCTATATATGTCTATGTATATTTACAGATGTATTTATGTATTTATATGTGTATATATGTCTGTTAATACATATATACCCCTATAAATACATAATATATGTATAAACACACACATACATATACATATGTAGACATGTATATGTATGTATCTTTATGTTAAATCCCTTTGCCTGCCTTTTATTTTCTAACACCTGAGACCTCATATCTTTGAGCATTTATAACTTTTTTTTGCAGTATATTTTTTGAATAATTATTATTAGATTGTGTTATTATAAGTGTAACTGTACTTTGTATTTTTGATGTTGTTTGTGACACTTTTTATCCCTGCAAAACCAGAGCTCTGAGGTTTTGCTACCCCGACGCGTGGTAACTTAAATTGTGCTCAAGTGATCGCGTTTACTTTCAACTTGTAATACAAGTGAAAAACCCAATGTGCACAAAAGCCGTGATAAATTCCTTTTTGTCTGCGCACAACAGTTAACGCCCTACTCGTAATCTAGCCCTTAGTGTTATTTTTTTTTTTAACTCAGAGGGTGTTAGCTTAAAGCTGGGGGTTTAGGTGTTATGTAGAAGTAGTGTAGGTGTAGTTTGTGTTGGGGGGTTGTGGCGGATTATGGGTTAATCATGGGCTTATTGCGTTGGAGGTTTTTGCAGTGTAGCAGTTAATAGGTTAGGGGGTAGTTAGGTCTATATGTTATGGCAGATTAGGGGTTAATAGTGTAGGTTGAATGGGTGAGGGCATGTTCGGGGTTAATAGTTTGTTTTAGTATTAAATGTATATACAATGTTAAAATGATATGCATTTTCATAAATAATGCATATTATTTTAAGTATTGTATCTCATTTAAAATATTGTTATTTCTATTATTTTGAGCATAAATAGATAAATTAAATAAAATGCACAATTGAAAATAACCTTTTTTTTTTTTACTTAAAATAATATGCATTATACATGACAGTGCATATCATAGCAACATAGCTCCTATAGTTATAATAGGGAGTGTTTTTTAAATACTTTATTAGTCATGTAGATTGCATACATTACGTTAGTGTGGGCGTTCTGTGGGAGTTAGTTGGGTATTCCAGTCAGAGTATAGGGAAGACATTACGTAGGTTTAGGCAGTTAGTTGGGCATTTCAGGGGAGTGTAGCTAAAGTATGAGCTAGATGAAGGCGTTCTGTGGGAGTTAGCTGGGCATTCCAGGGGCAGTAATTTGTACATTTATTGCGAATGAAACCTTTAGCTAGGTTCTCTTGGATGTACTCCTCCATGGATTTGGTTTCAGCTTTAGAGAGTGGATAAGTCCTCCCTTTAGGATGTGGGGCTCCAGGAAAGAGGTCGATCTTGCAGTCATAAGGACGGTGGGGTGGCAGCACGTTGGCTTCTTTTTTCTCAAACACATCCGCAAAGTCTGTGTATACTGAAGGAAGGTTTGAAGGAGTCTGTATATTGGCTATGGGAATAGGGGGCAGAGGAATGACTTTAGCAAGGCAGGATTGGAAACAGGAGGTACCCCAGGAGGCCAGTTGTCCCTCAGCCAAATCAAACTGTGGATTGTGTACCCAAAGCCAAGGAAGACCAGGGATGACAGGCTGTGCTGGGTAATGAATGACCTCAAACTGCAGCTGTTCAGTGTGGAGGACTCCCACAGTCAGGGTCAGGGGTGCTTACTCAAAATGGATCATGCCCGAACCAAGGGGGGTGCCATCCAGGGTAGTTATTTTGAGACAATGTATTTTCTGCAGAAGAGGCAGACCAGCTTGAATCATAAAACGGTGATCCATGAAGTTTCCTGCCACTGAATCAATGAAGGTGTAAAACTCTTGAGAAAACTTAGGTTTCAACTCTTGGGAGGATCACAACTGCAGATGAAAAAAATATATATTTGTATCACCAAGACAATTGGGCTATTATGACAGCATAGACCAAGCAGTCTGAGGTGAAATATAATAAACTTAGGTAAGTTGCTGTTAATGCAAGCACAGCAAATCAAAGCACACTGATTTCTCAGATCTGTTATTGCCTCACAGATAGGAATCAGTGTAAAATTGCAAGTAATTATAAAAGTCTTTTATGGTCACTAATAAGCAACACTAAACTTCATTTATATGCCTGCCTGCAATAAATAGAGAGATTATGCAGGAGTGGTTGTTTGTACAAAAAAGAAGAGAGAGAGCAGCTTGATGTTTCTAGTTGTACTGTCTCTTTAAATAGCACACCGGAGCAGGTCTTGTCAATAAGCAAGTAAGTTGAAAGGAGTACAAAGTTTGTATAAGCAGAGTAGAGCTTTAGTTGTTATGGCTGTATACAGGGAGTGCAGAATTATTAGGCAAATGAGTATTTTGACCACATCATCCTCTTTATGCATGTTGTCTTACTCCAAGCTGTATAGGCTCGAAAGCCTACTACCAATTAAGCATATTAGGTGATGTGCATCTCTGTAATGAGAAGGGGTGTGGTCTAATGACATCAACACCCTATATCAGGTGTGCATAATTATTAGGCAACTTCCTTTCCTTTGGCAAAATGGGTCAAAAGAAGGACTTGACAGGCTCAGAAAAGTAAAAAATAGTGAGATATCTTGCAGAGGGATGCAGCACTCTTAAAATTGCAAAGCTTCTGAAGCGTGATAATCGAACAATCAAACGTTTCATTCAAAATAGTCAACAGGGTCGCAAGAAGCGTGTGGAAAAACCAAGGCGCAAAATAACTGCCCATGAACTGAGAAAAGTCAAGCGTGCAGCTGCCAAGATGCCACTTGCCACCAGTTTGGCCATATTTCAGAGCTGTAACATCACTGGAGAGCCCAAAAGCACAAGGTGTGCAATACTCAGAGACATGGCCAAGGTAAGAAAGGCTGAAAGACGACCACCACTGAACAAGACACACAAGCTGAAACGTCAAGACTGGGCCAAGAAATATCTCAAGACCGATTTTTCTAAGGTTTTATGGACTGATGAAATGAGAGTGAGTCTTGATGGGCCAGATGGATGGGCCCGTGGCTGGATTGGTAAAGGGCAGAGAGCTCCAGTCCGACTCAGACGCCAGCAAGGTGGAGGTGGAGTACTGATTTGGGCTGGTATCATCAAAGATGAGCTTGTGGGGCCTTTTCGGGTTGAGAATGGAGTCAAGCTCAACTCCCAGTCCTACTGCCAGTTTCTGGAAGACACCTTCTACAGGAAGAAGTCTGCATCCTTCAAGAAAAACATGATTTTCATGCAGGACAATGCTCCATCACACGCGTCCAAGTACTCCACAGCGTGGCTGGCAAGAAAGGGTATAAAAGAAGAAAATCTAATGACATGGCCTCCTTGTTCACCTGATCTGAACCCCATTGAGGACCTGTGGTCCATCATCAAATGTGAGATTTACAAGGAGGGAAAACAGTACACCTCTCTGAACAGTGTCTGGGAGGCTGTGGTTGCTGCTGCACGCAATGTTGATGGTGAACAGATCAAAACACTGACAGAATCCATGGATGGCAGGCTTTTGAGTGTCCTTTCAAAGAAAGGTGGCTATTTTGGTCACTGATTTGTTTTTGTTTTGTTTTTGAATGTTAGAAATGTATATTTGTGAATGTTGAGATGTTATATTGGTTTCACTGGTAAAAATAAATCATTGAAATGGGTATATATTTGTTTTTTGTTAAGTTGCCTAATAATTATGCACAGTAATAGTCACCTGCACACACAGATATCCCCCTAAAATAGCTATAACTAAAAACAAACTAAAAACTACTTCCAAAACTATTCAGCTTTGATATTAATGAGTTTTTGGGTTCATTGAGAACATGGTTGTTGTTCAATAATAAAATTAATCCTCAAAAATACAACTTGCCTAATAATTCTGCACTCCCTGTATATATGCAGTTAAATGGAAAGCAGATTCTATTTAAGCAAAGCACTCTATGCTGTTAAGCTCAAGATGTAATGTGAGCTTAAAACAGATAAATAGTCCTTACTTTACAAAGGTAGTCTCCCAGGCTTGTCTGTGTAATGCAGCAGGGAATGCACACAGCTTGAACTCCAGGCAGGCTGACAGGTTTAGTTCAGTACTTCAGTAGAAATAAATGAAGCTTGTAATTTTGCAAAGCAATGATGTCCGTTTGCAAACAGGTAGCAGCAGTGCAATGAATCCAATTAGGAAGGATCAAGAAAGGAGTCTGAAATGAAGGCTTAATTTCCAAGTAGCAGGAACAAACAAGCAAACTGTGGAACAGTACTATCTGCAATAACTAAGCACATGTTTAATGTCAGGTGATCTCTTAAGTAAAGGGAAAGGTAAAACCATATGATGTGGAAATGGAAGGAGAGATGCAAAACACGGAGTGGAATCCTCACAGAAGGCTTGAGTGTGGACAGTATTCTTAAAGAAGGTAAGGGTAACAGGTACCAGGATCTGAGAGGAGTGAGGGGATTTTGTTGAGACCATGCTTAGAGGTACCCCAGTGTTATCCCCTAAGCGTTGGCTTTTCCCGGCCGAATGTCACAGTCCTTTAGTTGGTGGGTGTTAGATCCACAATAAAAATATAGTCTTAGTATCCTTCTTCTCTGTCTTTCAGAATCTGAAGGTTTGAAGGAGGAGAGATCCATGGGTTCCTCTACTGAGGTAACTGGAGTAGCTGAAGGGATAGTGGATGCTGCTGAAACTGGGTGAATAGGAGGATGGGAGGGAAGGACCCTCCTAGTTCTGTCTCTCTCAGCTTGCCTTTCCTGAAAGCGGAGTCCAGATTGATACAAAGTGCTATAAAGCCATCCAAAGAAGAAAGAATATCACGAGAGGTGAGTTCATCTTTGATGCATTCATGGAGACCCCTCCTAAAGGCTGCCTTGAGAGCACTGCCATCCCAAGTGGTTTCAAGTGCCAAGGTGCGGAACTCTATGGCATATTGTGCCACGGTTTATTGCCTTGGCGGAGATCCAGGAGAGAATATTCTGCAGCAGAGGTACGGCCAGAAGTCCCAAACACAGAAGATAAAGCAGAAATGAACTCATCAGCATCATGCAGGAGAGTAGCGTTCTGTTCCAAAAGGGGAGAGACCCAGGCTAGGACCTTGTCCTTTAGCAAGGAAATGATAAAGGTGACCCTTGGCTGGTGAGACTGGAAGGTGTGAGGATCATTGCGGAAGTGCTGCCTGCATTGGTTTAGAAAGCCCCTACAATTAGTAGTACCTTCATACTTGTCAGGCAAAGGTATCTGGGGTATACTTCCAGAAGCAGAGGAAGAAGTCACAGTACTAGGAGTAGGGACTGGTGGTGAAATAACAGGAGTGGTATTCCTCGCTGTAACTAGTAAGGAGAGTTGAGCGGTAATAGCCTCTAGCTTGGAATCTATATTCTGCAACTGTGTGGTATGGGTTTCCAATATTTGTCCCTGAAGATAAACAGCTCGTGTCACCTCATCTGGCTGCATGGCCCAAGTATAATGTAACGCTCATGGGATACTCCTCTGTCAGACCGAACTCGGCCAGTAGTCTTGTTATCCCTGCGTTGAGACGGAATGATAGGGAATATCCCAGAGCAGAGAAAGTTAGTGAGATGAGGAAGGCAGCACTCACCACAGGCAGGACAGTCCCCAGCGGCAGATCAGTCCAAGAATGAACCACTAAAATGGTCAGGCAGGCAGGGTCTGACAACACAAAGCAGTCCAAGGATAAACCACTAGAATGGTCAGGTAGGCAGGGTTTGGCAACAGTAAAGCAGCCCAAGGGCACACCATTAGAATAGTCAGACATGCAGGGTTTGGCAACAGCAAAGCAGTCCAAGGACACACCACTAGAATGGTCAGGCAGGCAGGGTTTGGCAACAGCAAAGCAGTCCAGCAGATTAAGGGTTAAGGCAGGTAGCGTGGTCAGACAGGCAGATTCAGCAACAGAGATCAATTCAGCAGATTAAGGGTTAAGGCAGGTAGCGTGGTCAGACAGGCAGGTTCAGCAACAGAGATCAATAATAGGCAGTTAGAAAGAACTATCTTTCACACCCAGGAGCACACGAAGTAACACCTATACTTGGACAGTGACAGATCGTTAGGGAATGATTTAAATAGGTGCAGGATTCGCGCCACTGAGCTCCGACCAGCATCAGGAGCGTGCAGTGATGACATCAGCACCGCACGCATCCTGAGCCGACACTGCCCCTGGCAACGAGTAGAGAAGGAGACGCCGCACCCCTAGCAATGGCTAGAGCTGCGTGACAAGCAGTATCTCATACCTTCAAACTTATGTTGTTTTGCAATCATGACTGGAGAATCAACTTACTAAGAGCTCCCTATTTGCTCTGACCAGAATCTCTTCACTGGGAGTCATTATAGATTTGATGTCAATGGGGCCGAATTATCATTGTCTGGCGAACATGAATTGCTGTAGCGTATCATGTCCGCCAGACATCGCTGAATGCCAACAGCATATGCTGTCGGAATTTAACATTCCATAAACAGTTCTAGTGACCTGCTTGTGCAATGTGGCCCCCTGCAGATTTTTTTATAACTTTATTTAATAATGCTGTCAACATTTAACATTGCAAAAGCAGTTCTGGTGAACTGCTTGTGCAATGCCGCCCCCTGCAGAGTTGCGGCTAATCGACCACTAGCAGAGGGTGTAAATCAGCCTGATCGTATAGGGTCGGGCGGATTGATGTCCGCAGCCACAGAGGCAGAAGACCAGTTAAGGAGTAGTGGTCTTAGGACCGCTGCTTCATAGCTGCGGAAACAGGGGCATCAGGGGCCCCATCGAGTTTTTCGTTGTCAGATCAAAGAAAAACAAAATTCAGTTTATATCCAATCCTACCATAGGATTATGTATGGAAGTGATAGGTCTGATGATTGCTGCATCTAATGCAATTCATTTTGTTTGGTTTTTCACAAGACCTCTTAATTTATGCATGCCACGTCAGTGGTGCAAGAATTTTTCTCATCTTTCTCAGTAGATCCTTCTTGATCCATCTACAAGGAATTGTCTGTCTTAGCTAATAGTGATCCAGTACATTTTCCTGGGAGCGTATTTTGTTAGTCCAATCTGAACAATTGTCATGACAGATGCAAGTCTTGTTGGTTATGGTGCAGTATGGGGACCAGGAGAGCAAAGGGAGTTTGGTCTCCTCAAGAGGCAAGATTACCAATAAATATCCTAGAACTCTGTGCTATCTTCAAGGTTCTCTAGAGCTCGCCTCACCTGAAAGAATATTTTTTTCCTTGCATTCAATCAGACAATGTCACAAGGGTGGCATACATCAATATCCAAATGGAAACTCACATTTCTCTAGAGGTGAAAAAAGTCTCCCATATACTTTCTGGGGCAGATAAGAATTTTACAACAATATCTTTCATCCATTTCCCAGGGGAAAGTATTAAGAAGCAGATTTTCTGAGTCGTCAATCTCTTTATCCAGGGTAATCGTCTTTACCCCAGGAAGTGTTCTATCAGATAGTAGTATGATGGAGTTTCCCAGAAATAGACCTATACAGGCCCATTTATCAAAGGGCTTGTGGACCTGATCCGACACTGCGGATCAGGTCCGCAAGACCTCGTTAAATGCGGAGAGCAATACGCTCTCCGCATTTAACATTGCACCAGCAGCTCACAAGAGCTGCTGGTGCAACGCCGCCCCCCTGCCGCCAGCAGGGAGGTGTCAATCAACCAGATCGTATTCGATCGGGTTGATTTCCGGCGATTCCTGTCTGCCTGCTCAGAGCAGGCGGACAGGGTTATGGAGCAGCGGTCTTTGTGACCGCTGCTTCATAAGTTGTGTTTCTGGCGAGTCTGAAGACTCGCCAGAAACACGGCCCTTCAAGCTCTGTACGGAGCTTGATAAATGGGCCTGATTGACTTCATGTTTGAACAACAAATATCTCTGATATTTTACAAGATCCAGAGATCCTCAAGCCGTGTTTATGGATGCTCTAGCAGGTTCCTGAACATTTCAACACTTCTTCTGTCCAGAAAGATATCTAAAATTAATCAAGATAAATCATTTGTAATTTTGATCGCCCATGCTTGGACATACAAAACTTGTTTCTCATCTCTGATTTTGATATCTGTTTTCATCCGTTACAACTTCCTCTAAGATGTGTTTTTCTCTCTCAAGTTGAAGGCTTGGAGATTGAACACCTAGTTCTAAATCAAAGATATTTTGAAGATAAGGTGGTAGAAACCTTAAATTAAGCTAGAATCCTAAGATTCTTTAATTTTTACAAGAAGGTTTGGATCTGTCTCTCGCTCACACATACAAATACACTCACTCTTTCATTACACAGACACACACACAGAGAGACACTGACAAACACACAAACATACTCCCACACAAAGATACATACATGCAAAAGAGAAATTATTTTAGGCATGCGCAGTATGTTGCAAATGCACAATGTCATCTTTTTGGGCTGTGCTTGTTTCCCACCAAAGCCAAACATTTGCATGTAGGGGTCTGACTTTAAATTAGGGATGGGCGAATGTTTCGCAACATTCTAAAAACAGCACAAATTTTAACACATTCGTTCGTTCGAATCGAATTTCGAATGTTTACATAACATTCTAACATTCGATTTTCAAATATTCGGTTTCGAATTTTACGATTACATACGAAAATATTCTTTTCGAAAAATTCGAATTTAGATTGTACTAGTATTTCTAATGCTTTTTCTTTAAATGTAATATTCGAATTATGCAATATTCGAATTCGAAAAATTCGAATTTAGATTGTAATAGTATTTCTAATGCTTTTTCTTTAAATGTAATATTCGAATTTGAAAAATTCGAATTTAGATTGTAATAGTATTTCTAATGCTTTTTCTTTAAATGTAATATTCGAATTATGCAATATTCGAATTCGAAAAATTCAAATTTATATTCGAATTCGAAAAATTCGAATTTATATGTTTGTAATAGTATTTCTAATGCTTTCTTTAAATGTAATATTCGAATTATGAAATATTCTATATGGAAACATTCAAAACTATATATTTGTATCTATTATGGGCTCCATGTACTAAGCAGTCAGCGAGCTACCCGCAACAAATCTCGCGCCCAAACTCGCAAACTGATATGTACAAAGCCGTCAATTATGTAAAAACTCGCATCTTTAAAATAGCGAGCGTACTTATCCGCCATACCTTGCTACCACTCCATTTTTTACTGTAATTAGACACATTTGACCACCAACTCGCCAAAAACGAATGTACTAAAAAATCTATTTGTCCGCTCGCGTCAATTTCCGCTCCCACCTCGTTATTTTTGCCTCGCCACCTTTTAGGTGGCGGGCAAGGTACAAAACAATAGGAAAGTCACTCTAGACGCCAGTCTAGACATATATAAAAGGCAGTAATATCAGCATTGTACTTACATTGTTAATTTCAGCAGCTATGGAGAGAATTCTGTTTTTGTTTATTCTCCGTTTGATGCGAATCCGGGCTAGAAGACAGAATACTGGAAATGTAGCTAATCGTATCGTTAGAAGAAGGAGAGTTCGAGTCCCCCGTGTATTCCTTCCACGGGTTGGTTTGCACGGCCTTTCTGACCGAGAGATCATACAAAGATTCCGGCTTGATCGTGAATCGATATTACACCTGTATCGAGAGATTGAAGATCATTTGGAGCCGATGACTGCTCGTTCACAAGCTATTCCGGGACTTCTCAAACTATTAGCGGCATTGCATTTTTTTGCAACAGGCTCCTTTCAGGCAGTTTCTAGCATCATTATTGGAATGAGTCAATCTGCTTTTTCACGCCACTTATCCAAAGTAATAGGGGCTATGATGGTTATTTTTCATCGATATGTTTGTTTGCCATCTACCCCTGAAGAATGGCAATCTATCAAGTCAAATTTCTATAGGATGGCTGGGATGCCCAATGTCCTAGGTGCCATAGACTGTACCCATGTTGCTGTAAGACCACTTCAAGCTCGTGAGGAGATCTATAGGAATCGAAAGCATTTCCATTCCTTGAATGTCCAGATGGTCTGTGACCCCCACATGAGGATTATCAGTGTCCGTTCTAACTTTCCTGGCTCCTGTCATGATTCTTACATTTTAAGGCAGACTGGGTTATACCGGAAGTTAGAGGAGGGAAATATGCCTGACGGATGGCTTCTAGGTAAGCATAACTGGCGTCTAATATGTCTCTCATTTCAATGTACCAAAATTGCGCCCAATTTGTCGACTGTAATCTGTATAGTTTAATTGTATTGTATAGTTCTGAATCTTTATAATTATTCTTATATTAATATTTATATGTATTATATCTTCTATTAGGAGATGGAGGGTACTCATGTACAGAATGGCTGTTGACTCCCTATAACAACCCACAGACCAGAAGTCAAGTACGTTTCAATGAAGCTCACCGATCTACCAGGGGGATTATTGAGAGGACTTTCGGTATTTTGAAAATGCGGTTTCGATGTCTTGATCGTTCTGGTGGTGCTATGCAGTATGCACCAGAGAAAGTTGCCAAAATTATATTGGTTTGCTGCATACTGCACAATATTGCAATTAAAAGAGGCTGTCCATTAGAAGATGAAGATCCAATAGATGCTGATGATTTACCAGAAGAAATATGTGTAGAACAAGCTAATAGGCGTGGAAATGCAACAAGGGACATGGTTTCAGAACAATATTTTGTGTTTGAGGATTAAAGTTTCAGTTGATCAATAAAAAACTTTCTTTATTAACTTGTCTCCATTTTTTTTTAAGAGTTAAGGTTATTAAAAAATCACTCATGATAAACAGTTAAATACATAACAGTTGTTGCTCTTCAATTATCAAAGGTTTCAAATAAATAAAGTTTATGATCAAAGTTATTACAGACAATATATTATAGGTAATACATTGTCTTTGTGACATCACACTAGTGTCTACAGCTGCTCTCACTCTTTTACATATGTGATTATTGTAATGTAATCCCTCCATAGCTGATGCTAATTCATTGTATTGTGTCATTGAATTGTAGCTGTAACAAGCGACAGTACATTCAACAGTGCTTTATGTTATCAGATTGGATTTTTGATTTAAAAAAGACTTGCTAATTTTATTTGTTTTATTCTAACCTCTATTTTTAACAGCTACTAGGTTTTCCCATATTCAAATAAATACCTTAAGGGATTACTCTTAGCACTTATTTTCTTAACCTTTATAATATATTTTTGCATTCAAGATTTGTTAAAAGAATAGTGGCATATAGAAAATAATGGCAAAATAAATTATTTTATTACAAAATTATAATCTTTAAACATTATATATTAACAATTGCAAACCAAAGTAACTTGTTAAACATATAAACACATATGAAAAAAAAGGAAATGTTTAGAAACCAAATAACAATTGTAAACCAAAATAAATTCTAATACATATAAACACATATGAAACAAAGAAAATGTTTATAAACAAAATAACAATTGTAAACCAAACAACATTTTAATACATATAAACACATCTTTAAATAATTAAATGTTTATAAACAAAATAAAAATTGTAAACCAAATTAAATTTTAATACATAAAAACACATCTTAAACAAATAAAATGTTTAGAAACAATAACTATTGTAAACCAAAGTATAAATGTTAATACATATCAACACATCTGAAACAAAGAAAATGTATATAAAACAAATATCATTTGTAATAACTATAAATATCGATATTTACAAACCTTCATAAAATACATTAATCTACATATACATTATATTTTTCTCTATTTTTCGGGGATACATATCTATATCAATGCGCTAATGATTGACATAACGATTAATCACGTCATCGTCTAACATGTCGCGTCCTGAACCTTTTGGTGCTGGAGAATTGGTGATATTAGTTTATGCCATGGATAAATATTTCCCTAAACGGATTGGTGGTGTGAGGGGAGTGAGACAGGAATGCCGAGACAAAATTATATACGAGATGCTGAGAAGAATGCATCGTATTTCAAAAATTAAAAGAACAAGACGACAGTGTCTTAGAAAATATAGTGATTTGAAGAGAAGAGAACCGAAGTACTATAAATCGATTCGAAGATTGATAAGGACATGTAAGTTTCAAAATTATATATGAAATAATTTTTAATAATATAAAAAAAGGGTTTATTTTTGAACTGCGTCATCATTGACGAATCCAGGAAAATAATATTTCCTGACTGTTACTTTGACTATATTAGTATATACAATTGCAAAAAGTTACAAAAGTAAGCATGCAGAACTGAGTTAGTAGATTAAAATTTAACTATATAACTATATACACTTAAAAGGTTAGAAAACTTAGCATACAAAAATGAGTTAGTAGAGTAAAATATAACTATATTAGTATATAACATTGAAACATGCAGAACTGAGTTAGTAGAATAAAATATAAATATATTACTATATAACATTGAAACATGTTAGAAAAGTAAGCATGCAGAACTGAATGTTTTGAAAACCACAAATTAATTTGAATAATTATTTCAATTTTTTTTTATTAAATTTTTTTATTATATATATGTTTATAGATATGAGAAGTAGGAGAATGAAGTGTGCACACCCACCACGCTACTTAAGGTCAATGTTGGTGCAAACACCCAGAAGTGAAGCTCTTTCTCCACCTTTGCCAATAACACTATTGGATATTGAATTATCTCCAAATCCATATGTAATTTGTCATAAAGAGACACAGACAGGTAATGACTTATTATTTAAATTTTAAATCATATATTTTAGGTTTTGGCTTAAAAAGTTTTAGCATGCAATATTAATCAAGTTGCTAATTTACTTCTATTATCTTTTTTTTCCTCATTAACTTTCTATCTTTATTTGAAAAAGAGGGCATCTAAGCTAAGGAGCCAGCCAATTTTTGGTTGAGCACCATGGACAGCACTCTTTGATTGGTTCTGTCCAATTATCAAGTACAACACAGTTGGTTCACCAAAAATGGGCTGGCATCTAAACTTAGATTCTTGCTTTTCAAATAAAGATACAAAAAGAATGAAGTAAAATAGAAAGTTTATTTAAATTGCATGCACTATCTGAATCATGAAACTTAGAAATTGGTTTCTATGTCACTTTTAATGATTATTATTATTATTATTTTCAATAATATATACAAGGTTTTTGATTTAATAGTTTTCTATCTTTGTAATTTCGTTCATAGATATTACCATGGAAGAAATGGAAACTAGTATGGAAATGGAAGAATTTCAAAATCCTGATAGTGTGACAATATTTGAAGCATTAACTTCAGATGATACTCAACCAAGGATAGAAGTTTTACCAACAATGATGGTAGATAAAGGTATGTTTCATACTCAGTAATCTTAAATCTAAGAAAATACAAGTTTTAACTAATACATATATTGTATATTTCAAATAGGAGTTGGCTCAGATGAAAGCTTTAAAGGAGTGGACATAAGTGTGGAAGCTAATATAGTAGATAACGTAGATAACAGCACATCAGGAGGTAATATTTGTGATGAAAAACCCTATCATACATTGAATATGTATATGACAATTGAATTAAATTTTGCTTTTCATTTATTTTTCTACAGATTTATCTTCAACATCAACTATTGAGACTGCAGACAAAAGTACTCAGAGTTGTCTAGAAGATCATGTTAAACAAAAAATTTCTAAAATTAGGGCAACTTTGGGAATGTTAATGGAGCAAGTAGATTTTTTATACCGTAAATATGTAATTTGATTTCATTTTTTGTTTTGTCATGATTAATAACTGAGAAAAAGTTTTGTGTTGAAGAATCAAAAGTGAGTTTGAATTTATGTAAATAAACTTTTTTTTTGGCCATAAAAAAATTTGTCTTTATTAAATAATAACATTTTAAACTTAAAGGGACACTGTATCCAAATTTTATCTTTTGTGATTCAGATAGAGCATGCAATTTTAAGCAACTTTCAAATGTACTCCTATTATCAAATTTGCATGCTCTATCTGAATCACAAAAGAAAAAATTTGAGTACAGTGTCCCTTAAAAATACACAAACAATAACTTTGTACACAATATACAGAGTAAAAAAATTAACAGTGACTAACATTTTAAACTTAAAGGGACACTGTATCCAAATTTTATCTTTTGTGATTCAGATAGAGCATGCAATTTTAAGCAACTTTCAAATGTACTCCTATTATCAAATTTGCATGCTCTATCTGAATCACAAAAGAAAAAATTTGAGTACAGTGTCCCTTAAAAATACACAAACAATAACTTTGTACACAATATACAGAGTAAAAAAATTAACAGTGACTAACATTTTAAACTTAAAGGGACACTGTATCCAAATTTTATCTTTTGTGATTCAGATAGAGCATGCAATTTTAAGCAACTTTCAAATGTACTCCTATTATCAAATTTGCATGCTCTATCTGAATCACAAAAGAAAAAATTTGAGTACAGTGTCCCTTAAAAATACACAAACAATAACTTTGTACACAATATACAGAGTAAAAAAATTAACAGTGACTAACATTTTAAACTTAAAGGGACACTGTATCCAAATTTTATCTTTTGTGATTCAGATAGAGCATGCAATTTTAAGCAACTTTCAAATGTACTCCTATTATCAAATTTGCATGCTCTATCTGAATCACAAAAGAAAAAATTTGAGTACAGTGTCCCTTAAAAATACACAAACAATAACTTTGTACACAATATACAGAGTAAAAAAATTAACAGTGACTAACATTTTAAACTTAAAGGGACACTGTATCCAAATTTTATCTTTTGTGATTCAGATAGAGCATGCAATTTTAAGCAACTTTCAAATGTACTCCTATTATCAAATTTGCATGCTCTATCTGAATCACAAAAGAAAAAATTTGAGTACAGTGTCCCTTAAAAATACACAAACAATAACTTAGTAAACAATATACAGATTAAAAAAATAAACAGTGACTAGATAATAAAAAATGTTCACTCCAGACGTCGCCTCTTTGGGTCTGTTGTCGCCTCCCTTTCACTGACAATAGCCAACAGAGATTCTAATGTCCTTTCGCTGATGCTCAAAGCTCTGTTAATTTGATGGTTTTTCTCTTCATCCATCTGCCTCTGCCACTGGAACATCTCTCTTTGCAGCTGTAATTTCTGCATCTCTATCTCATTCCTTTGCCTTTCGATTTCCACATTTTTTTCTGACAGAGCAGCCCAGCGTTCAATATTAGTGTTAATAATATTCTGCATTTCTCTGTGGTCCTCTCTGTATTGCCTTGCCAGTGTCAACATTTCCCTCAATGCAACATCGCCAAATTGTCCTTCTGCCGGTGTATTGTCAATATTTACACCACCTGTTTGCAGTTCAATTGGTGGTGCCTGTGTTTCAACAGGTTCATCAATGTTTTCTGGTGTGTGAATTTCATCCGGTTGTGCATCTCCCAAATCTTCAAGAATATCTGGAGTCTCACTTCCATCATGCCCTCCTGGTGGTTCATCTTGAATGGGATTTTCCACTATCGGCATGAGATTGATAGTGATCTCCCTTGATGAGTTTTCTTCTTCTAGATCAAGACATAACAAATTGTTAGTAAATAAAAATAAAATGTTATAAAAACACTTGCAGAAATAGAATAGAAGGAGAGAGCAGATACAACCGTCATACAACAATTTAAGTTACATTATATATATATACATATATGATACATACCATCAAATAATGGAGATGAATGTCCAGTCAATCTCTGGAAAAGACGTCCCAAATCACCTATAAAAAAATAAATAACATAAAAATAAATAAATAAAATGCTTTTTTGTCAATGTAACGATATATTCAAAATTATTAATGGAAATGTATTTTGCAATTAACTGGACACTGAAGCAAAAATAATCTTTTTGAGAATAAGATATATTGCATGTAATTTCTATCAGCTTTCTTATGTAATACTATGATCAATTCTCAAAAAGAAAATAATGATAAATTTTAAAAAAATTAGAAAGTTGATTAAAATAGCATGCATGCTCTACAAGAATCCTCATTTAAAAAAATATGTACAAGATCTCGAAATAGAATATGTCAATAATGACATTTGACATTTAAAAAAAAAAATAAAAAAAAAAAATTGAGAGATAAAAGAGATAAAACACACAACATTGAAATTATTCATTTGTAAAGTACTTACCAGTTGCTCTACCAACACCAGTTTGTGGAGTGCTGGTCCTTAGATCCGGAAGTGTGTCCGCCGAGGAAGTTGTGTGTGTAACATTAGATGATGAGCGTATAAATTGTCCATGTGTAAAACTGTCCGAAGGTCTTGAAACAGCTGCACCGGGTGGTCTCGAAACCGCAGAAGAAGAAGTAGAACAAGTGGGCACTTCGTTACTCCTCACAGGCTCTGCTGTTGTTGGCATCGCTTAAAAAATAAAAAAAAATAAAAAAATTAGGTTTATTTTTATTTATATTTGAAACTGAAAGTTAAAAGTGTTAATAATAATAATTACAGCAGTGAATGCAGGCTCAATCATTAAAGGGACATGCCAACCACCTTTTTTATGATTTGGAAAGAGAATGCAGTTATAAACATCTTTATAATTTACTTATATTATCTAATTTGTTTTATTCTCTAGATATTCTTTGTTGAAAAGCATTTGATTGATGCACAAAGAAGCCTCGTGTGATTGGCTCAACATGTGTATTTATTTTTCTTCAACTAAGAATATCTAGAAAATTGAAGTAATATGTTGTTTAAATTTCAATTCTCTATCCGAATCATTAATAAAAGATTTTGGGTTTAGTGGCCCTTTAAAGGGACATGAAAAAAAATAATTACCTTTACAAATTGCATAAGAAAATGCTTTTTTAAAAATATTTAAATGTATTATGTTTTTGCATTCATTGGATTTTTATACTTTGAGGAAAAGCAAATCTATACAGGCACAGTAAATGATCATTGGTTGATGCACATAGATGGTTCATGTGACTGCGTCAACTATGTGCATAGCTATATCTGAAAAATGTATGTTTATAAAGCGGAGAACAATTTTGAAAGATGTTAACAATAATATTCTATAGTGAAATAACGCAACATGGAAGTCAATAGATCAGAAATTTAAGAAGGCATGTGATCTGGGGTTAGTCTCATGATTAATGTCGGACATACAATATTATTTTAATAGTTTCAAATTACATTATTTCTATTGTCATTATCTCTTTAAGGTTTCTATGCAATACTGGTTTGAAAATAAACACATGGGTGTTATCTTTAGGGATCACTATATTAATAATCAACAAATCTTTAGTTCCGTTAGACCATTAAAAAAAAAGGCAGTATAACAATACTATTATTGTACAATCCCTTATACATATATGAGACATAAATGATTACAGTATTTGGGGCCTAAATGGCTTGTACAATCCCTTATACATATATGCGAGATAAATTATTACAGTATTTCGGGCCTAAATGGCTTGTACAATCCCTTATACATATATGCGACATAAATGATTACAGTATTCAGGGCCTAGATGGCATATAGGATACTGAAGCGTAAGAAGTCAGATAATGTTATTTTAAAGAAATATATATTGGAGACAATAACCTATCATAACTTTAAAAAGAACATTTAAGTCAACTATGTTGTACATTTACCTCTTAAATCACTGTCACAATCATCCGTTATGCCAGTGATGATCTCCGGTCCCAGACGCTGAACAAGCTTCTGCTCATAGTCATTGAGGTCTGCCACATATGCGGGTCCACCTCCGGTAGCACGTGCCGAATTTTTCTCTCTGGCCAATTTAGCTTTGGCGAAGCGTTTAATGTCGTTGTAACGCTTCTTCAGCTGATCGACATCCTTTTTTCCTGGACCCTGGGCACTAACAGCGTCGCTGATCCTTTGCCAGATCTGCTTCCTTCTAGAAAAATTTGTCTGTTTGACACGACATCCAAACAAATAATCATAAGAGTCAATAATCATATCAATCAAAACGACGTTTTGCTGATGAGAAAAGTGAGGATTCTTGGATTTTGAAGCGGTTTCAGATCCAGATGAAGCCATATCGAAATAGTAAATAAAGATCACAAAAACGAGCGCTCTGTAATTACTCTCCAAAAATTTTGGAACAATAATAAAGTTGTTTAGAAAACTTGTCCATTTATAGGAGCAAAATTCTATTCCCGCGTCTACTATGACGTTCATGACACCTTACATGTCACGCGTTAACAATTGGCCAGACAATTGAACTGAAAGTTAAGTACATCAGCTTATTCGCGGCGAGCGAGGCGTCAAATTTATCAATATTCCGCCACTGCTCGCGGCAGGCTAGAGGTGTCTATTTGTTGTGGGATTATTAGTACATAGCTACAGCGGACACCATTTCGCCCGCGGCGAGTAACGGCGAGTTTAGCCGCGTCTAAAATGACGGATGAATTGACGGCTTAGTACATGGAGCCCTATGTATCAATTTACTAGATTCCCGCCCTACGACATGAACTATTGAACTTCTGAATAGTATTTGTTAAATAGAATGTTAAATTCGAAATTTCGAATGTGGACATTCGATATAATTATAAACATTCGAAATTCAAAAGTGACATTCGAAAACTGTAAATAACATTCGATTTTCGAATTTTTAAGAATATTCGTTCTTATCGACATTCGGATTTAGAATTCGAATTTTGGTAATAACATTCGTTCTACATTCGAAATTCGAAAATTTACACATTCGCCCATCCCTACTTTAAACCCAAACACATATATAAAAACCTGAAATGTACAGGTCATTCACATGTTTGTGTATGTGTGTGTGTCTATATATATATTTGTATGATATATGTATGATTATCTATGCTGTGATTGCTTCTGTCCCACAAATTTGTATTAAATGCATATGTACTCTGTCCTTTATATAAGTTGGTATAGTGAGTGTCTGCAGTAACTGTGTGTGTTTATGAATAAAGACCTGCTAGCTTTCTATCACTGATCTGTGCCTGTGATTTGAATGTATGAGAAGGTGATGTGTGGACTTGTGTATATATATGTGTATATATATATATATATATATATATATATATATATATATATATATATATATATATATATATATATATATATACTGTATATTAATGACAGTGTTTGACTCTTTTAACTATTAAATTTTTTAAGCATACATTTCTGTTTAACATTTAAAACTAATTATGTTACTAGTTTTAAAGGTTATTCTGTCCCTTTACACCTAGTAGCCTTCCCCCCTAATATTTGTGGCTAGGTATTAGGAACTCAGGAGGGGGGGGGGTGTTGCAGTGTTGTGGGTATAGCTGTGGCAGGAGGGACAAGTCACATGTGGATAATGGATGGAGTCATGGATGTACATGGTGGTCAATGGGTGTGTCTGGACAGTTGTGGGCATGTCTAGATTGTCTATGGGTGGGGCTAAGGGATAATTCTGCAAATAGGGAGGGATATATGGCTCTCTCAAAGGGACAATGGGACAGAGCTCAGAATTAGGGACTGTCCCTCTCAAATAGGGACAGTATGGAGGTCTGTAGTAGAGATAACCATCATTTTGTGCTGATTAATGTCAATATTTTACATGTCACATTTTATTTCCAGCTGCAATGCAAACTAAATGAAAATAAACATTTAACCGCGTATATTGACATTAAAAGAAGCCAGAACCCCCAGCTGCAGTAATGTGGCTAAAACAAATAGCTAACAGGTATGCAAACACTGGAAAGTACTAATCATTTTTAACAACTTTAATGGTTATTGGCTTGTAAAACCTTTATAAGTGGCTTTAATGTAAACATGTCCTAAATATTTTATTGCAGTTTGCTGCAGTTGTAGTTTAAATCAATGTTGCATTTTTTAAGGTTCATTAAATCAGACTGATTTTTAAACATGAATACTAGACTTCTATTAAAGCATTATGATGTTTCTTAAAATGTTAAGATTTCAAACATTTGATAGTTTTAGTTACATTGAGAAAAGCTGAGAATTGTACTAATTAGATAATAGAATTTTATAGTATATCACAAAAGTTTATATTTGACTTCACTGTCTCTTTAAAGTTAAAGGGACATTAAACTGCTGTGTATAACTGCAAATGATTAGTAACTACACACATTCACCTAGATTACAAGTTTGTGCGTTCGTCTTTTAACACTGAAAATATGGTATTTTCAGTGTTAAACAGCACCGCCGCCATTACAAGTCTTGTCGGTATAGGTGTACCGCAAGCCTTTTAGCCTGTACCGCTACCGCACTCCTAAAAATTACTTTTTTTAATGGGGTTCCCATAGCGCCAGTATTCCGAGTTTTGCGGTTTGGCTAAAAAGTGAGCGTTACAGCCTAAAATGACAAGATCTGTACCACCATCTAAAGTCAGTAGTTATGAGTTTTACACTACAAACCTGTTACATAAAACTCATAACTAAACTGCTACAAAGTACACTAACACCCATAAACTACTTATTAACCCGTAAACCGAGGCCCTCCCGCATCGCAAACACGTTAATACATTTATTAACCCCTAATCTTCCGCTCCCGACATTGCTGCCACTTAAAAAAATGATTAACCCCTATTCTGCTGCTCCCCGACATCGTCACCACTATAATAAACTTATTAACCCTTAAACCGCTGTCCTCCACACTATTTAAATATTATTAACCTCTAATCTGCCATTTGCCCACATCGCCCCCACTATACTAAAGTTATTATGCCCTAAACAGCCGCCACTATAATAAACCTATTAACCCCTAAACCGAAAGGGGTTTAGGGCTGCTAAAATCCTATTAGCTATTCAAATCAGCCAATAAGAATGCAAAGGGACGCCATCTTGAATCGCATCCCTTGCTCTGAAGATTTAGTGTACGGCGGTGACCATATGAAGAGGATGCTCTGCGCCGGATGTCTTCAGGATGGACCCACTCCGCGCCTCCGGGATCAAGATAGAAGATGCCGCCTGGATAAAGATTGAAGAGGCCGTCTGGATGAAGACTTCTCGCCGCTTGGATCAGGACGTCGCCGCCGGGATGAAGATTGAAGAGGCCGGCTGGATGAAGATCGTTCAAGCGGGACTTCAAAAACTGTAAATCGATCATCAGGGGGTTAGTGTTAGGCTTTTTAAGGGGTTTTTGGATGGGTTTTCAGGGCAATGGGCAGCTTAGGTTTTTTTAGAATTCGTTTTTTTTATTTTGGGGGGTTGGTTGGGTGGTGGGTTTTACTATTTGGGTGTTCTTTGTGTTTTTTTACAGGTAAAAGAGCTGATATCTTTGGGGCAATGCCCCACAAAAGGCCCTTTTAAGGTCCATTGGTAGTTTATTGTAGGCTAGGGTTTATTTTTATTTTGGATGGCCTTTTTTATTTTGATAGGGCTATTAGATTAGGTGTAATTTTATTTTGGATAATTTTGTTTGTTATTTTCCGCAATTTAGTATTTATTATTTTTTGTAACTTAGTATTTTTTTATTGTTTGTAAGATACTTTTACCAAAAAAGAGTGAATACTCCACGTGTCACAATGTAGCAGGATCCTAAATCATGTACCATATAGCTCAATGGCAAACAATAGTAAAAGGCACATAGCGTATAGTCAGTAGCGTGAATGTGAAAGCTGACTCACCACTCCAAGGAAGGCTGCGTAACATCCACCCGGCTGGGGCCATAGGCATATAGCCAAAGCTTACCCTGTACACACTTGGGTATTGCTCAGTCTCACTTCGGTCGCTGCATTCGCTTCTCCGTAGCGTTTACCATCAGCGTGTGATCCTCCAGCACTTCTGGCTGACGTCAGATGCCGCATCCACATGGCTTACACCTATCACGCCCTCTTCGCTGACCGCTATGTGCAAACTCCTCTTGCCGATGCTTCAGGGACTAAGGCTGGGGAAACACTGTTAAGGACGGATAGGAGGGCTCCTCTCCCTCCAAGGTATATAGAAAAAAGAATCCACAGGAAACAGATTTCTAAAAATATAAAATCAGATAAACTTATTCAATGCTTTAAAAGTACATGGGCATCTAGGTGGAATAAAAAAGGAGAAGAGTCGGTCTTACGCGTTTTGGCAAGACAAAGCCGTAATCATAGACCGGCTCTTCTACTTTTTTATTCCACGTAGATGCCCATGTACTTTTAAAGCATTGAATAAAGTCTATCTGATTTTATATTTTTGGAAATCTGTTTCCTGTGGATTCTTTTTTCTAGTAAGATACTTTGTAGTGTTAGGATTTTTTTAATGTGTATTTTAGTTTTATTTATTTGGTAGTTAGTTTAATTTTAGTTTAATAATTATATTAGTTTAATTGTTAGTTTAAACTTAGTTTTTTATCGGGAGCGGCAGATTAGGGGTTAATAACTGTAGGCAGGCATCGGGTTTATGTTAGGGTGTTAGGTTTAAACATAACTTTTTTTTTCCCCTAGACATCAATGGGGCTGAGTTACGGAGCTTTTGTTTCTGCAATCGCAGGTGTTAGGCTTTTTTTTTAGCCGGCTCTCCCCATTGATGTCTATAGGGCAAGCGTGCATTATCATGTCAAAACACTACTTGTATTTGGGTGTGGTATGGAGCGTAAAATCTCTATATCGCCCGCGCAAGCCAGGTTTTTTTAAACTTGTAATGGCAGCGCTATATGGGGTTAAATAACGCCACTTTTGTGGCATTCTTTACTTTCCCTATAGTGCTCAAAACTCATAATCTAGGTGTATGTTATTGCATTTCATTCTGTTCCTGCAGCTCTTTACAAATCAGTGACCCCACATTTTCCCACTACTCGTTACTTGATCAATAAACACACAACACCTGATTGGGAGAGAAAAGGCCGCAGCTTATTTATTAAACAAACCAATAAATTAACATTTCACTTAACTTTCAACAATATTTACAATCCACCTCAGTGCTTGCTCTTATTTTCCTATAAGCCCCCACCCCTTCCAGGGCTGGGCGTTCCTCACATTCCTTAGCTTACACCTCCATAACTGCCACCATATTCCATTAGGCGTAAGCCTCAACAGAAATTAGCAAGCACTTCCGCCTGCGCTGCGACATCACTTAATTCACCATTCAGGGAGGGAGGGCGGGACACACCTCCTACCGTGCTGCTCCAGAAAGGCACCTGTGACCTCACTTCCAGTGCTGGGACTTATAACAGTTCCCCAACCCCACCCCTCTGGAATAATCCACTCCTGGGGGTGAAGTGGGGTCACAGGTGCCCTTCTTCCATGCTGTCATCCGGGGCCTTTTCTTGACCCCACATTTTCCCACTACTCGTTACTTGATCAATAAACACACAACACCTGATTGGGAGAGAAAAGGCCGCAGCTTATTTATTAAACAAACCAATAAATTAACATTTCACTTAACTTTCAACAATATTTACAATCCACCTCAGTGCTTGCTCTTATTTTCCTATAAGCCCCCACCCCTTCCAGGGCTGGGCGTTCCTCACATTCCTTAGCTTACACCTCCATAACTGCCACCATATTCCATTAGGCGTAAGCCTCAACAGAAATTAGCAAGCACTTCCGCCACAACTCGCTCCCTAGCGAGTACCGCCAACCAAAGCTAAGGCCTTTTCTATTCCCTCCCGAAGAGTAAAATTAAATAAATGTAGCCCTACTTCATTGAGGTGCACTCCATCCTTTAGGTAAAAACATTTACCCGACTCCCCTTCGAACTCTACGTGGCGTAAGCCAACGCCCCCTAGCCCCTTTACGTACCCAGATATAGTCCTATTGACCTTTCGCCTGGAAGCCTCCAGCTTTTTTGCATCCCACGCCGATCTCCAAACTACCCTACTCTCAATCTCCGACCAAACCAGGACCATACCTGGAAACAGCTGACACAATCTATCGAAACTTCTTTTGATGTCCTCAATTAGTTCTTTTTGTGGCATACATCCCAAGTCATTTCCGCCTGAATGCACCACTAATACTTTCGGGGGGGAGAAAAGCCTGGCGTGCTCAACCACCGTGCCCACCACTTGGGACCATTTCATGCCCCGAATCCCGAACCATCTGATGATAACATGGTCCCTGCCAAAGCCCAACTGAGTCCCATCTGTCTTCACTGCCGCTGCCTTCCTCGCCCAGTACACATAGGAATGTCCTACGATCCAACACTTCCCCGGCTCTGCCAAACAAATTAAAAGTTATCAGTACCCCCCCCCTTTGGGACACCAAACCCGGTCTCACATACCCCCGAAAACGCTCTGATCTCCATCTCCCAATCCTCCTAATCACCGAAGCATCCAACCCCAAATTAGCCGCCTCCGTCGCCGCACCTATTCTGAACGAATGCGAACCAAACTCCGGGCCCCCAATTCCCATCAAACCCAAGACCCTTCGCATTATTGCCACAAACTGGAAACGCGACAGTGACGTCCCGTCCGCATGTACCAGCAACGGGCCTGCCCCAGAGCCGGCCACCTCTAGGTATTCTCGCACCGCCCGTACTGGGCAACAATCCCCGCCAATTGCCTGCAAAACCACTACTGTCCCTCTACCCTCCTGGTCCGTCTTGGACCTCCTGACCCATAACTCTACTGCCCCTTCCGCCACCGCTACATCCTGCCTACCCATTCCGCTCGCATCCCAACGGTTCTTTCCCACCAGCTCCGACACCCTGAACGCTCCAAAGAAAGCCAGTACAAACGCAGTTTTGAATAACAGAACCTCATACCTTGAGGAACACACCCTATCCAGCTCCGACACCAACCCCTGCAAAATTGCAAAAGTAATTGGCCTCGCCGACCATCCGTCCGGAATCCCCTCCTACACATCCCCCTGACTGCCATTCTGGTCACAAAATTTTTTGTAAGATCCTCAATACCCAGCAATCGAAAAAGGAAAGCCATTGCTGCCATCCTCTTCCGAACTTCAGAGGGCGATAGCCCTTCCCTCTCCCAGGAACCTACCCAGCTCATCCATAACAGGAAATCACTCCTCCTGTATCCTTGGCACTGCTCATCCAGTAGCACCCGCTCCCACTGCTTCCACACTCGGGCGTAAGCCCTCCATGTGTTAGGAGCCAATGCCCCTCTGATTAACCTCACCATTCCTGGCAACCCAGGTACCACAAGTCCTCTGGACATGCAATTCCGTCCCGCTCCGCTTCTGGGGCCACTTCCCGGAACCTGTCCCACTGAAATCGTGACAAAGCGTCAGCAATAACGTTAAACCGTCCCGGGACATGCACCGCCCTGAAAGATATATTGCATCTCAGGCACTCCAAAACAAACACCCTCAGGAGCCGTATCACCGCCGGCGAGTTCGCCGTTAACCGGTTGATTGCCCATACCACTCCCTGGTTGTCCGAATGGAAACAAACCCTTTTGTTGCCCAGCTGCTCCGGCCAAATTTTTTAGGGCCACGACCAGCGGGAATAATTCCAAAAAAGTTAAGTTCCTGGTCAGGCCCCATTCGGCCCATACTTCGGGCCATCTGCCCGCACACCACTGGCCGTTCAAATAGGCCCCAAAACCGTGAGCTCCTGCTGCATCTGTAAATAAACACAGCTGGTCGTCCGACCAGCCTGTTTCCTGCATGATCACCTGCCCATTGAATTCCTCCAGGAAAGTTCGCCACACCTTCAAGTCCTCCTTGACCTCTCTCGTCAACCTGACATGGTGTCTTGGGTCAGAAACTCCAACCGTCAGCAATGACAAACGTCTGCAAAATATTCGGCCAATGGGAATTATCCTGCAGGCAAAATTCAACTTTCCCAATAAAGATTGAATATCCCTTAGGGTAGCTTTCGTTCTTGCCAGCATCCCGCCGATCACCATTTTGAGGTCAGATAACTTGTCCTCCGGTAACCTGCACTCCATCTTAATGGAATCCATTTGGATTCCCAAAAAACTCAATGACGTCGTAGGCCCTTCTGACTTATCTGCGGCCACAGGGATACCAAATTCCCCCGCCACCTGCCCAAAAACCTGAACCAAATGATCACAGTCCGCCGAACCGGCCGGACCGACAAACAGGAAGTCATCTAGGTAATGCACCATAGATGAAATCCCCGATGCTTGCTTCACTACCCACTCTACAAAGGAGCTGAACCTCTCGAAATAGGAACATGAAATTGAGCATCCCATCGGGAGGCAAAGATCCACGTAAAAGGCTCGGTCCATCATGCATCCCAACAGATGGTGACACCGAGGGTGCACCGGGAGCAGCCGAAAAGCAGACTCAACGTCTGCTTTCGCCATTAAAGCCCCTTTACCCGCCGCTCTCACTAACCCCACGGCCTTGTCGAACGACGCATATTTCACCGCGACCAATTCCGGATCAATACCATCATTGACCGACAGTCCCTTAGGGTACGACAGGTGGTGGATCATGCGGAATTGCCCAGGGGCCTTTTTAGGAACCACCCCAGTGGTGATACCCTCAGGTCCGGCAATGGGGGGTCCAAAAATGGACCCGCCATCCTGCCCAATCGTACTTCTTTCCCAATTTTCTCTCTTAGTACCCCCGGGTGTACCCTAGCAGACTTTAAATTGTTCGGGACCCCTTCCGTCCGCTCCCCTCAAAATGGAATCGTAAAGCCCGAGCTAAAACCCGTAAGTAGTAGCTCCGCATCTACCGCGCGACCGCGCTTATTGGCGTAAGCCTCTAACCATGGGGCCATCTTTTCGACCCTCACCGGCGTCCGCGCCCGATGCACCCACATCCCCCGACCGGGACCCTTGCTTACCCTTCTTGAAGCATTTTGCGAAAGGGTGCACACCCCCGCAACCGGAACACTCGTGCTTGTATTTGCACGAGGCCCCAAACTTACATTGCCCGTCGTTGAACTGGAAACATACTCCTTTTCTAAGGGCAGGTCCAGACCCCCCCAGGGACCCCGCCCCCGGGCGTTTGCCCAGAGCCCCGAAAGGAATGTCCACCCCTCAAGGGGGTCATCATCTCGAGCCAAATGCTCATATCTCTGTCGTCCCACCGCATCTCCGGCCGAACCGCCAACCGCTGCCTAAAGCCCTCGTCGTACCACCACCACGCCATTCCCCCGTAGGTCCCGTATGCACTGGAGATTTCGTCGTAATAACAAAACAAGGAAGCCCCCTGATCTGGGGTCTTCTCGCATATGACACTCGCCAAGATGCGAAAGGCACGCGACCAATTAATAAATGTC
Organism: Bombina bombina; assembly: GCF_027579735.1. Classification (NCBI taxonomy): domain Eukaryota; kingdom Metazoa; phylum Chordata; class Amphibia; order Anura; family Bombinatoridae; genus Bombina; species Bombina bombina. Next base: position 913,229,735 of record NC_069499.1, read on the forward strand.
TTTGGCAGTTTACGCCAACGCTTCTTACGCTCCTCCTCCTCCTTTTTCCCTTTTTCTTTCTCATCCTCCTTAACCTCCAGAACATGCTCCAGGGGTAACAGGGAGAAAATCTCTATAAATTCCCGTTTTCCGATCTTTTCTCTCAATTCACTGGTTAAGTGAATCCCTAAGGGGCCAACCGAACAGAGACATGGTCTCCGTAATGCGCTTTCTGGCACCCTAACCACCTCTCCCCCATTGCTCGCAGGGGTTTCCAAGCTTGCCGCCGCTACTTGCGGCCCCCCCACAGCCGGGGTAAGCCCTGGCGTGGACCACGCTGCCGCCACCGAAGTCCCCCTTCCCGGGTTTTCCAACGACGCAAGTAAAGCTCTCAAACCTGAAACCATAGCTTCCCTCTCACCAGGCACAGCCACATTCACACTTGGTGCCCCACCAGCCACCTCACCTGCTGGCTGCTGCACCGTTCCTGCGCCCTCCTCGCGTACTGGCCTTGCTTCCTCCCCGCGGCCTCTGTCCCTGTCTACTTCTTCCCTTCCTCTGCTCACGTCCAACCTCCTCCGTACCGCTTCCCTTCGGGCAGGTGACCTCCCCCTGCCGTACCTGCTCCGGTCGCGGCTCCTGTCCACCCGAGCCCAGGTGGGTGATGCTGGTGATCCTCCTCCTCTTGTCCTCCTCCGCGGCGACCTAGACCTCCTGCGTACTCCCGAGGTCGCCGTCCTGTCCGGCCGCGTGTCTCTTCTCCCGGTCCCACCTCCTGCTACTGGCGCCTGCAATGTAGATATAGCCGTAACCTCTCTCCCTTCTGAAACCCCCCCTACCCCCCGTCCCTTCCCCTTGGAGCCCTGCTCCCTGCCCCCCCTCCACTCCGTTGATGAGACAATAACTGTAAAATCTGCGCCAAGGCGGACAGATCTCCTACCTGACTCGCCGTTACCGGTCCTGCTGAAGTGCCTTCCAAGGGATCCTCCTCTTCATCTGGAAAGTCACCACTGGCGTTGAGCTCAAGCGGTGGCTCCGTAAACCGGTCCTGCTGCGTTGTAGTGCCTCTTCCAGAGGCGTCCTGAGCCTCCACTCTCAGCTCTCCCCTGGTAACCCCTGCAACACAACATATCATTAAACCTGCCCCTCCACAAAAAACCCCACCATCCCCTCCACAATCCACCATATAACCCCTTTCTTTATTCGTCACTATTTACCCCATCACCTCTCTTTTTTTTTTTTTTTTTTTGGAAACCCCATACTACCACGCCCTTGTTACCCCCTATCCCTATCCACCAAACTGGGTACCTGGCCCCTGTATCCCCGTCCCATCAATACCCGACCCTCCCCTCTCAAGGACCCGACCAAAAAGGAGAAGGGGGGGGGGGGAGGGGGGGAAGGAGAGAGGGGGGGGAGAAAGGGGCAAAAGAAAGGAAAGGAAGGGAGGAGAGGGAGGGGAGAGGGGAGGGAACAACATTACAATAGAAACATGATGGAAAATACATAATGACTCGCAAAAGGAAGTGCATTAAAACCAGCTCTCCCACGCTGCAAAGGAGGAAGTCCTGTCTCACTCCGGACCGCCCCCCAGGCTAGACTGCCTACTAACTACGGAATTTAGGACATAGCAAAATCCCCCCCCCCCCGGCCTTGCTCCCAGCCGTCACCCGCGGCTGACCCGCATCAATACCAGGCCTTATTCCCGGCTGCTAACCCGTGTCTGCCCCTACTTATGGCTTCCCATTTCTTTGCCGCCAAAAACCTAGCCCCCCCCCCCCCCCCCCGGCCTTATCCCTGGCCGCGCATACCATCCCGGGCCCTCTATTTTTTTTTTTTTTTTTTGCTTATACCTTCCCAATAAGCAACGGCCCTCCCCCCCCGGCCTCATGCCTGGCCGTGCCAACCCTATAGGCCCCCGTTAGCTGTTACCCCCCCCCCCCCCGGGGGCCCATTCCCAGCCGGGCCTACCCTCCAGCCCAGTTATCCCATATTTTTCTTTCTCTGAATTCCCCGTTATCCCGGCGTTACGGGCTTATAATTTGCTGGCCCTTTGCCGTCCCGCCACCCCTTAAACACCTCTTCGATAGCTCAGCCTTCAGGCCCCCAATCTTCGATAACTCAGCTGCTTACCTGACTCCCGAGCGCTTCTCCCCGGTCCGTCCTGCTCTGCCGCGACCTCTCGATGTCCCTGTTTCCGCCCGCTGACGTGCCGTGATGACGTCAGCCCCCGGCGCCGCCCTCGGCCGGGCCTCAGCTCCCGCTCCAGTCCGTTGGCCTCTGCCATTCTCCGACCTCGCCTGTTCCTGTGGACCTGCTGGCTGGCTCCTCTCCCGACCGGATCTCCTCCTGCCGACCTCCCGGGCTCAAGCGTTCCGGTGGCCTCGACCTCCTGGCCGGCCGTCTTCCGCTCCCGACTGCCGCCTCCACCACCGGACCTGTTGTGGCTGCCTCCCCAGCCGTGGACAACTGCTGCCGGATCCAACCTTCGCCATTTCTCCTTGCCGCCGACAGCAACTCCTGCAACAAGGCCTCCATCTTCAGGTCAGTAAGTGTACAACACACCTCCTACCGTGCTGCTCCAGAAAGGCACCTGTGACCTCACTTCCAGTGCTGGGACTTATAACAGTTCCCCAACCCCACCCCTCTGGAATAATCCACTCCTGGGGGTGAAGTGGGGTCACAGGTGCCCTTCTTCCATGCTGTCATCCGGGGCCTTTTCTTTCTCCTGTTTTAAGATACTGAAGCTCCGCTTCTGGGGGGCTGCTATCTTGGAGCTCAGGTTTTCTCACATCCTGTGACATAAGCTGTGCACACTCACTGATCAATAATACAGTGACTGCATTGATCTATAATAAAGCTGAGTGATTTTTAAAAAAATATTTTGTGTAACTAAAAAATGTGTAAAAAAAATGCAAAAATGTAAAACTCCTGCTTTGTATCATGCACCCTAACCTGAAGCAAATTATAAACAATAGGGGATATTACTGACCTGTGTGTGTACAAAGCTTCTGTTAGCTCCAAGATGGCAGCGCCCAGCAAAAAGAGGCGGAGCTTCAGTATCTGGCATCTTTAAGCTATTAAAACAGAAGAACTGATTTGAAAAGAGTCGCAGGAACAGGACGAAGTGCAATAACAAGGTGAGTAGTAAATATTCTAAGGTAGTTATGCACAGCAGTTTAATGTATAAGGTATAAGATTAAGATATAAATAGTTTCCTTTGGTTTTTGGGTCTGAATCACTACATCTATTATTATTATTATTATTATCATTAATAATCTTTTTCATGCACTTTCTTGTCAACCAGTTTTATTCAGCCTCTCCTGCCTTTTTCTGTATGCCAGGACCACTCTTAATCATCCTTCTGATATTCCTAAGCAGTAGCGGACCTCATCTAGATTGTAAGTTCCCAAGGGAATAGGGCCCTCAATTCCCCCTGTATTTGTCTGTAAAATTTTGTGTCTTATCGTATTGTTTCTCCACTGTACTGTGATCCTTGTACCCATGGGCAGCGCCGCGGAATCTGTCAGCGCTTTAGAAATAAAGAATAATGATAACAGAGGGTCCTGGTGAAAACACTTTTTTGGGCCCCAAAAGGTAGCTCAGTAGTAAGCAATAGTAACAGTAATAATATTCATACTGCTCAGTAAACTGATTTTGATGATAGATAGATAGATAGATAGATAGATAGATAGATAGATAGATAGATAGATGGATATAGATAGATGATAGAGATAAATAGATTATAGATAGATAGATGGATAGATAGATAGATAGATAGATAGATAGATAGATAGATAGATAGATAGATGATAGATAGATAGATAGATAGATAGATAGATAGATAGATAGATAGATCTGCTGCACGAATGGTAGTTCCCTTGATACCAGCAACATGATTGCTGAAAGTGGAAAGTTAAAAAAAAAGATTTCTTTTAAGCACAGATTTTTTTTTCACACACATTTCATCATACTCCTGCAAATACTTTAAATGTTGTTCAAGATGACAGCAGAACAAAGTGTTCTTCCTTTCAAATTCTAGGCACATAATGGGTCAATGATACATCTCTGGAGTTCCTCAAATGCTAAAATAAAACACTTTGCATAATTATGCTTGTCAGCTATTTCAGTAAGACATTTGCATTTGCAGAAAACTGTTTGCCTACCTCTCTGTAGTTTTATTTTTGGCTACTTTCTTGGGAGCTAAATATCATAGAGCTGATGAATACATTGGTGCTTTTAAAATAAATGCTGATAATAATCATAATAAATTGTAATTTAAACTTTAAGGATTTTGGTTAACAATTTATTGTTTGTTTTTTGTATAAAATCTAGCAATTACAATTGTTGGAATTGAAGGTACTGTATAATACCTAAACAATGTACTATTGCTTTAGTTTAAAGGACCAGTAAATACAGTAGATTTGCATGATCAACAAATGCATGATAACAAGACAATGCAATATCACTTTGGGGGCCGATTTATTAAGCTGTCAACCAGCTTATTCCGCGCGAGCTTTCAGGCTCGCCGGAATCAGAAATTAAGAAGCAGCGGTCATAAGACCGCTGCTCCTTAACTTGTCCGCCACCTCTGAAGCGGATACGATCGGGTTGATTGACATCCCCTGCAAGCGGCCGATGGGGGGGCGGTGCTGACAGTGTATGCTGGTAGCGGATCATGTCTGCCTGCACACTGGTAAATCTACCCCTTAGTCTGAACTTCAAATGAGTAGTAAATATTTTACTGACACATTTCAAAGTTATATATATTTCCACTTCCCCTGTATCATGTGACAGCCATCACAAATGCTGTGCACAGTTTGTTAATGGAAGTAAATTGGAAAGTTAGTCTTTCCTAAGATTTGGAGAGTCTACGACGCCATTCAATTACTAGTGGGAATATAACTCCTGGCCAGCAGGAGGAGGCAAAGAGCACCACAGCAAAGTTGTTAAGTGTCACTCCCCTACCCATAATCCCCAGTCATCTTTTCAGTAAAGTAGTGGTGGCTTTTAAGCAGTTAGGAAGTTGTGAGGTAGTCCTTGCTTTGTTTCCTAACACATTGCTGCCCATGGTAAATAAAGCCAGAGTTGGTTACTCTGTTCTTTCTTTTTCTACAGGTCTCGGTAAGGAGTATGCGTCCTTTCACACCTTGTGAGCTGTCTTCCTGCCGGACAGCTAGACTGCAGGTAAGTGCTTTTGTCTTCTAGGTCTTGGAGACACTTTAGAATAATATGTCATATGCAGTAGATGGGGACATTTTTAAAATCCTTTATACAGTATTCTCTTTGGCAGCGGGCAGGCACATTATGTATGTTGAGACTAGGGGACATATTTATCAAGCTCCGTACGAATACGATCGGGTTGATCCCCCCCCCTTGCTAGCGGCCGATTGGCTGCTAATCTGCAGGGGGCGGCATTGCACCAGCAGTTCACAAGAATAAATGATAAATGCAGAGAGCGTATGCTGTCGGCATTTATCGATGTGCAGCGGACATGATCCGCTATATCGGATCATGTCCGCTCGCACAATCATAAATATACCCCTAGGGGTTCATCTTCTCTTTATTGAGACATTTATCCTCTTTGGCTAATTTTGTTTAAATACTTTTTTAGTATGTTTGTGGCTTATGTTTTATACAGGGATTTATGTATAAACTTAAAATTTGGCAGTTGGTTTTCTTTGCTTGCTTAGCTAGAACAGACTAACTGACAGACTGCTTGAGCGTTTGGGTAAATTAAGCTCCGTGTTGGAGGCAGAGGAAAACGCGTGCCTTTTACTTGCTGCATAGTTTCCTCTCTCTGCTGGTCATGTGACTACTCTCTGCTGTCGGATATTCATGGAGCGGCGTCATTGAATTTCAGAGTCAATCTACTATACAATCGGTTTGGAGACTTCTGGCAGCCAAATTGTGTATAGGTTTTACGGTAAGGCACCTCAGCCTGTCTGAGGTGTAGGGGGCCTGATTGGTTTATTATTTTGAAGCATTTTTGCATAACGTTAAGTGGCTGTGGTATTAAAAAATTTTAAAGTGACAGTGTATTTTAAAAAAAATCTGAAATTTGAGGAATTTTTTTAAGTATTATGGACATGGACAAAAACTCTGTTTCTTTTGACAAATGCTTGTTATGCCTAGAGGCACAAATTGTTTAGCCTATGCAATTCTGTGCTGTATGCTTAGCTAGAACACTTCAATTTAAAGATAAATTGTTGCCCTCTGAGCCTAATATCTCACAGGATGATGCTGTTCAGGCAATGCCACAGCTTTATCCTCAAACATCCCAAGCCTCTATGGCATCACATACAGTGCCCTGCAGTTCCTCTCAGCCTCCTGGAGGAGTTTATTTGCCTGCAAATTTTGCTGCACAGGTATCTTCTGATGTATCTGCAGCATTATCTGCTTTTCCTATGCTGGGAAAATGCAAGAGGAAAATTAGAAATTCAGATAGTAAGGTTTCTGTTCCACCTACTGCTACGCAGGTTGCCCTCTCTCATAAGTCTGATGAGAAGGGATACACTGGTAGCCTCTGAGGGTGAAATCTCAGATTCAGAGATTCAGACAGTATTATTCCTTCATCTGATACTGAAGAAGTAAACTTCGAATTTAAGCTTGAACACCTTCATGTACTATTAAAGAAGGTATTGGCTACATTGGACGACTCCAATGCTTCTGTCGTTGTCAACCCTAAGAAGTATAGTAAACTTAATAAATACTATGATGTTCCTTCCTCTGTGGAAGTTTTTCCTGTCCCAGACCCTGTGACAGAGATTATTTCACAGGAATGGGAGAAGCCAGGGATTCCTTTCTCCCCATCTCCTGTATTTAAAAATATGTTTCCTGTTGCTGACTCCATTAAAGATTCTTGGCGCATGGTGCCTAAAGTAGAAAGGGCTATTTCTACTCTGGCTAAGATAACTACGATCCCTATAGAGGATAGCTGCTCCTTTAAGGATCCCATGGACAAAAAAGCTTATTTGAAGAAGATGTATGTTCATCAAGGTCTTCAATGGCAACCTGCAGTTTGTATTGCCACAGTAACAAGTGTGGCATCTTATTGGTGCAACGCCTTGTCTGAATCAATTTTAGTAGAGACTCTGTTGGAGGAGATCCAAGATAGAATTAAGGCTCTCAAACTAGCCAATTCCTTTATTTCTGATGCTAACATGCAAGTTATTATGTTATGGGAGCCAAGATGTCTGGCTTCACTGTCTTAGCCTGCAGGGCATTGTGGCTAAAATCTTGGTCAGCAGATGTTACCTCTAAGTCCAAGCTTCTGGCGCTTCCTTACAATGGTAAGACATTGTTTGAACCTGGTCTGGCAGAAATAATTGCTATCTTAGAAGTTTTGTTTCTTATTGCTATCTCTTCTGCTCGAAAAGTTTCCTAAATCTCGGGTTTGCAGTGTGATTCGCCTTACCTTATCTTCCATGCGGATAAGGCGGTTCTTCGTTCTAAATTTGGGTTTCTTCCTAAAGTGATTTCGGATAGAAATATTAATCAGGAAATTGTTGTTCCTTCTCTCTGTCCCAATCCTTCTTCTCATAAAGAACGTCTGTTGCACAACTTGGATGTTGTGCATGCTCTAAAATTCTACCGATTTTCGACAGTCTTCTTCTGTGTCTGTTTGTTTCTCAGGAAAGTGTAAGGGTCAAAAGGCTACTGCTACATCACTCTGGTTGAGAAGTATAATTCGTTTTGCTAATGAGACTGCTGGACAGCAGCCTCCTGAGAGAATGACAGCTCATTCCACTAGGGCTATCTCCTCTTCCTGGGCTTTCAAAAATTAAGCTTCTGTGGAACAGATTTGCAAGGCTGCAACTTTGTCCTCTCTGCATACTTTTTCAAAATTTTCCAAATGTGATACTTTTGCCTCTGCTGAGGCCTCTTTTTGGAGAAAGGTTCTTCAAGTGGTGGTGCCTTCTGTTTAGGTCTGCCTGTCTTGTTCTCCCTCAATGTTCATTCTGTGTCCTCTAGGTTGGGTATTGGTTCCCACTAGTAATTGAATGACGTTGTGGACTCTCCATATTTTAGGAAAAAAAAACCCTGCTACTGGCCGATTGGCCGCGAATCTGCAGGGGTGGCGTTGCACCAGCGGTTCTCAATAGCTGCTGGTGCAATGCTGAATGGGGAGAGTGTATTGCTCTCCACATTAAGCGAGGTCTGTCGGACATGATCCGCAATGTCGGATCATTTCCGACAGGCCTTTCATAAAAAAGCCTCCAACAGAACAAAGCAAACCTGATAATAGATATACATTTAAAATTCTTAAAAATTGCATGCTCTATATGAATCATGGAAAAAAATACATTTTGAGTTTAATTTTCCTTTAAAGGGACACTGAACCCAATTTTTTTCTTTCATAATTCAGATAGAGCATGCAATTTTAAGCAACTTTGTAATTTATTTCTATTATCTATTTTTCTTCATTCTTTTGATATCTTTATTTGAAAAAGAAGGCATCTAAGCTAAGGAGCCAGCAAATTTGTGGTTTAGAACCATGGACAGCATTTGTTTATTGGTGCTGTCCAATCAGCAAGGACAACCCAGGTTGTTCACCAAAAATGGGCCGGCATTTAAACTTAAATTCTTGCTTTTCAAATAAACATACCAAGAGAATGAAGAAAATTTGATAATAGGAGTAAATTAGAAAGTTGCTTAAAATTGCATGCTCTATCTGAATCACAAAAGAAAAATTTTGGGTTCAGTGTCCCTTTAAGGCCTAGGGCCCAATGATCTAAATTTCACCAGATCAGATGTGTTTTTTCTCGCTTACTCTCACAGGAGCTGCCCTTAACGGAATTATCTATAGAAATGAGCGGTTCCTACAAGTGGCGAGAAGTCTCCTATAGAAAGTTATGGAGCTCCCTTGAAAGGGAAACTTTGCTAGAAAGAGTGAAGTTAGCAGTGAGCAGGGGGCGAGCTTTAAACATTAAATCCTGCATCAAAAACAAATCACATCACACATCACATGCTGCTTTCTGTGTATCGTATTTTACAATTGGCGATATTTTCGTAGGGCATGTGTTTTTCTATTAGAATTTTCCGTATTTTGTCATAACCTCATCACCTTTTACTTTGTGAGAAAAAAAAGTGAAATCTGTATGGTGGAAATATTTAGATAATTACGCTGGGATTAGAGAGACAATTTCACACACGCTCATGGAACCCTCATGTTCAGCCCTTTTTACGATAAAACAACAATTATGCTTTCTATTTTCTACTTATAAATACGTATTTCTGTGTATTTTTTACACACCCAGTGTACTTAAATTACCATTTATAATGTGCATAGTTAATACAATTTATTCCTGTGTAATTTACATACAAATTTTGTTTTTTATAAAATACGATTTTTGACAATTTCGTTTTTTTGCACCTTAAAAGGACAGTCAAGTCCAAAAAAAAACCTTCATTATTCAAATAGGGCATGTAATTATTCAAATAGGGCATGTAATTGGTATTCTTAGTTGAAAGCTAAACCAAGGAGGTTCATATGGTAATTTTTTTAGACCTTGAAGACCACCTCTAATCTAAATGCATTTTGACAGTTTTTCACTACTAAAGGGTGTTAGCTCATGTGTTTCATATAGATAACATTGCACGTGAATTTACCGAGGAGTGAACACTGATTGGCTAAAATGCAAGTCTGTCAAAATAACTGAATTAAGGGAGCAGTCTGCAGAAGCTTAGATACAAGGTAATTACAAAGGTAAAACATGTATTTTTATAACTATGTTAGTTATGCAAAACTAGGGAATGGGTAATTAAAGGATTATCTTTCTTTTAGAACAACAAAATTTCTGGTGTTGACTGTCCCTTTAACAATATAATTTTTCCTGACTATTTTTGTGTGAATGGTTGAATTATTCATTTTGTATGATTTTTAAATTACGATTCACACTGTACACTTTTGTAATGTATGCACCTCGTTCCCATACGAAAATGCACCAGGGAAATAGAAGTACTGGTGAGCATTCTTAAATAATCTTGCCAGCCCAGGGACCTTTTGCTTATCGGGCCCCTAGGATCTATTAAATTAGTAGATTGTACTCTATAGTATTAACATAGACATCACTGAGGATTTTTGCAGTTACTAGTCAGTTAGAAAAGGTTGTGTCACCAATATAATAAGGCCCAAGGGCATTATTTTCTCAAACAACTAATACAAAATGCAAACAGTTACATGGTGCATGTAATCCCATTAGAAATACTGTAATGATTCTTAAAAGCTTAAAATAACCCTTTGTTCTAAATTCCAATAGATAGTGCAATCAGAAGCCTTGATTAAATGGATACTCAAATCAAAATTAAACTTTCATGATTCACATAGAGCAGAAATTTTAAACAACTTTCCAATGTACATCCGTACATTTGAAATTTAAAATGAATTTTGATACATTCGTTCATTCAAATCTAATTTCGAATGTTTATATAACATTCTAACAATTCTATTTTCGAATTTTCGTTTTTAAATTTTTCAATAAAATTCAAAAATATTCGTTCGAATAATAGAATGTTTAGCTATCTATTCAATCAATTTCGAAATGTAATATTCAAATTCGAATGTCACATTCGAATTCGAAATAGTATTTCTAGTCTAATACTGTGTTTTTTAATTGTAATATTCGAATTTGAATGTTATATTCGATTCGAATGTGACATTCAAATTCGAAATAGTATTTTTAGTCTAATACTGTGTTTTAAAAATGTAATATTGAATTCGAAAGTGACATTCGAATTGAATGTGACATTCGAATTCGAATGTGACATTTGAAAACTGTAAATAGCATTCAAAAATCGAATTTTTAAGAATATTCGTTCTTATCAACATTCTATTATGTAAATCGAATTTCTACAATAACATTAATTCTAACATTCGAATTCGAATACAAAAACATTTGCCCATCCCTAGTCACCAGCTCCTACTGAGCATGTGCAAGAATTCCCATCATACAGGAGGAGTGCAAATAGACTTTGAAATTTGCCATAAAAAAAAAAAATCTACTACTCATTTAAAGTTCAGACTAAGGGGTAGATTTAACAAGTGCCAGCGGACATGATCCGCTGTAGCGAATCATGTCCGCCTGACATCACTAAATGCCAACAGCATGCGCTGTCGGCATTTAACATTGCACAAGCATTTCTTGTGAAATGCTTGTGCAATGCCATACCCTGCCCATTCAGGGGTGTATAAAACCTAAAAGGTGGAGGAGAAGTTACGACCGCTGATTCTCAACTTACGTTTCAGGCAATCCTGAAACTTTGGGCGTAGAAAGCAGCATCCGCTGCTTGTAAAATCTATCCCTAAGTGCTATTAAAATGTCTTTTAATAATGAATTTGTTGATGATGTAAATGTATTGTATTTATTGTTCCTTTAATCAGCCTCTCTGTCTTCCATGTTTTAATAATGAGTCCCAATATGTTACAACAGAGCTTGTGCTTTATAGTTCTCTAGATGTTTGCTGTAAAGAAAAGGCACCATTATGAACAACAATAATGGCTGATGGATACCATGACAACCCTAACTCACGGTCTGTTAGAAGAGCTCCTCAATTACGTTTGTGCAGTACTATAATTTGTTTTCAAATTTGAAGCTATTCCAGTCGTTTCTACTGCACTGTAGAAACCTGGCAGATTATTTCCATTGAAAACCCTCACTTTCCATATTCCAATCTATATGAAAACACTGGATCTTTTAATGTGTATTTTTATTTCCAGCAGATTTACAAACTTAAAACCTCTTTTGGCTTATTTTGGACAACATATATTGGTTTTATGCATTTTTTTCAGTCTCTTGTATGTTCATTTTCTATATTTAATTTTTGTTTTTTAATTTTTCTAAATAGTTTTTTTTTTAACTTTTTTCTTTTCTTTTTCCAGATCCCCAAGACTTACAGGCGATTACCTTTCCAACGGTGGATCTTGGGGGTCTGTAGCTGCGTAAATGCATGAGATACAAGCTTCTAAGCAGCATGCCCCCTTTTCTTATACTTAACATTGTTATGTTTAAATAAAGTTGTGCGGTGACGTCATCACGTCATTGCGCGTGACGTCACTGCGCATAATGTAGGGGGTAGGAGTGGATGGGAGCCCCCACATCTCCCTCAAGGTGGGAGAGTGCTAGCGATGGCTCTGAGCCAAAAATGGGTGATCAAAGTAAATTTGAAAGTTGTTTAAAATTACATTTCCTATTTAAATCATGAAAGTTTTTTTTGGACTTGACTGTCCCTTTAAATTGAAAATATGTTTAATCATTTTATAAGCATCATAGCATAAATAATATAGCATATACATTTCTGCACATTTTATCGATAGTTTAGGGCAGAGATGGCAAACCTATGGCACTCAGAGACCACAGCTGGCACTCAGAGGCCAGTCTGTTGGCACGCGAGCTATAACTATGTAAACATTGCACATTGTTTTCAAGGGACTTGTATGGTCTGTAGAGTGTGGCAGGCCCACACACAAACTATGAAGGTGGAGCATCAAAGTAGTAACACAGCCCACCAAATTCCACTACCCTCACCAGGAAGTGTGCACAAACAGTGAAAGCACTGGTGGAGGGAAAGAGCAAAACAGCAGCAGCCGCTGAGGAAGTAACATCTGGGAAGCGACAGACTGACCGGGTAATTCAGCCCTTGAGAGGCGGCTGGTGTTTCATTTTAATATAATTTGTTGTTTAGTTTCTTGTTTGCTAGTCTGTCTCTCTGCTGAAGTAATTTAAAGTGGTTCTCTTGTCTTGCTGATGTAACCCTATTGCACTGTGAAGCAATGTTCCAGGGTGTAAGCTTCTGACAGGTGATTTGTGCTACGCCAGCAGTCTCATTTAGGACTGTTTATGACTGTGGTACCCAATGTACACTTTTGAGGGTCAGCTTCTATTTTCAATAGTGTGCTAATATATGTTTTTGCTGGACATTTGTTGGTGTGGCTATTGCTCTATCTTTAAAAAAAAAAAATGTCAGCCATTATCTCATTGCGTATTGTCAAAGACTACTATTTTTAAGATTAATATGATTTTTTTTTTACCAATTAACATAGCTGCTTCAGTATTCTCTCTATCTATCTCTCTCTCCTCTCTCCCCTCTCTCTCTCTTTCTTTCTTACTTTCTTTCTTTCTTTCTTTCTCTCTCTCTCTCCCCTCGCTCTCTCTCTCTCCCCTCTCTCCCTCTCCCCCTCTCTCTCCCCTCTCTCTCTCTCTCCCCTCTCGCTCTCCCCTCTCTCTCCCCCTCTCTCTCCCCTCTCTCTCCCCTCTCTCAAACATCACTCTCTCCCCCTCTTTCTCTCCCTCTCCCCCCTCTCTCTCCCCCCTCTCTCTCTCTCTCGCTCCCCTATGTCTCTCTCCCCCTCTCTCTCCCCTCTCCCCCTCCCCCTTCTCTCTCTCCCCTCTCTCTCTCCTTTCT